>NC_091298.1:37621732-37626732 GCF_038502225.1 Cherax quadricarinatus
ACACACACACACACACACACACACACACACACACACACACACACACACACACACACACACACACACACATACACTCAGACACACATTGTTCGTAGCTTTAGGAATAGGTATGACAAGGCTCGTGAAGCCAGAAGAGAGAGTGAATCCAGTATTGTTATTATTATTATTATTATTATTATTATTATTATTATTATTATTATTATTATTATTATTATTATTATTTAGTAATTGTTATTGGTGAGTCTTGCAGCGCTTTGGAGAATGAAAGGCTGTGCACCCTATTAGCACTCCAGGTAGTGTACCCTCCTAGCACTACAGCTAACACATCCTCCTAGCACTCCAGCTAGTGCACCCTACTAGCACTCCAGGTAGCACATCCTCCTAGCGCATCCTAATAGCACACAGCTAACACATCCTCCTAGCACTCTAGCTAGTGCACCCTACTATCACTCCAGCTAGTGCACCCAACTAACACTCCAAATAGTACATCCTTCTAGCACTCCAGCTAGTGCACCCTTCTAGTACTCCAGCTAACATATCCTCCTAGCACTCCAGCTAGCACATCCTCTTAGCACATCAGCTAGTGCACCCTACTAGCACTCCAGCTAGTATATCCTCCTAGCACTCCAACTAGTGCACCCTCCTATCACTCCAGCTAGTGCATCTTACTAGCACTCCAGCTAGTATAGCCTCCTAGCACTCTAGCTAGTGCACCCTACTAACACTCCAGATAGTTCATTCTTCTAGCACTCCAGCTTGTGCACCCTCTAAGCACTCCAGCTAGTGCACCCTCCTATCACTCTAGCTGTTGCATCTTACTAGCACTCCAGCTATTGCACCCCACTAGCACTCCAGTTAGTGTACTCTACTAGCACTCCAGCTATAGCACCCTCCTAGCACTCCAGCTAGCATACCCTGCAAACACTCCAGCTATTGCACCCTCCTAGTACTCCAGCTAGTGCACTCTACTAGTAGTGCTCTACTAGCTAGTACACCCCCCTAGCTCCCCTTCCTGAGTGCTAGTAACCTGCACCAACTCTCCTCCCATCACCCCTCCCTCACTGCTAGTAGCTTGCACCAACTCTCCTCCCATCACCCCTCCCTCACTACTAGTAACCTGCACCAACCCTCCAACCGTCACCCCTTCCTCACTGCTAGTAGCTTGCACTAACCCTTCTCCCATCACCCCTCCCTCACCGCTAGTAGTTTGTACCAACCTTCCTCCCATCACCCCTCCCTCAGTGCTAGTAGTTTGTACCAACCCTCCTCCTATCATCCCTCCATCACTGCTAGTAGCTTGCTCTAACCTCCTCCCATCACCCCTTCCTCAGTGCTAGTAGTTTGTACCAACCCTCCGCCCATCATCCCTCCATCACTGCTAGAAGCTTGCACTAGCCCTCCTCCCATCACCCCTCCCTCAGTGCTAGTAGTTTGTACCAACCCTCCTCCTCCCATCACCCCTCCCTCAGTGCTAGTAGTTCATACCAACCCTGTTCCCATCACCCCTTCGTCACTGCTAGTAGCTTGCACTAATCCTTCTCCCATCACCCCTCCCTCACCGCTAGTAGTTTGTACCAACCTTCCTCCCATCACCCCTCACTCAGTGCTAGTAGTTTGTACCAACCCTCCTCCCATCATCCCTCAATCACTGCTAGTAGCTTGCACTAACCCTCCTCCCATCTCCCGTCCCTCAGTGCTAGTAGTTCATACCTACCCTGTTCCCATCACCCCTCCCTCACTGCTAGTAACCTGCACCAACTTTCCACCCATTACCCCTCCCTCACTGCTAGTAGCTTGCATTAACTCTCCTCCCATCACCACTCCCTCACTGCTAGTAGTTTGTACCAACCCTCCTCCCATTACCCCTCCCTCAGTGCTAGTAGTCTGTACCAACCCTCCTCCCATCACCCCTCCCTCACTGCTAGTAGCTTGCACTAGCCCTCCTCCCATCAACCCTCCCTCAGTGCTAGTAGTTTGTTCCAATCCTGCTCTCATCATCCCTCACTCACTGCTAGTAGCTTGCACAAGCCCTCCTCTCATCACCCCTCCCTCAGTGCTAGTTGTTTGTACCAACCCTCCTCCCATCACCCCTCCCTCAGTGCTAGTTGTTTGTACCAACCCTCCTCCCATCACCCCTCCCTCAGTGCTAGTTGTTTGTACCAACCCTCCTCCCATCACCCCTCCCTCAGTGCTAGTAATCTGTACCAACCCTCCTTCCATCACCCCTCCTTCAGTGCTAGTATTTGTACCAACCCTCCTCCCTTCACCCCACCCTCAGTGATAGTAGTTTGTACCAACCCTCCTCCCATCACCTCTCCCTCAGTGCTAATAGTTTGTACCAACCCTCCTCCCATCACCCCTCCCTCAGTGCTAGTAGTTTGTACCAGCCCTCTTCCCATCACCCCTCCCGCAGTGCTAGTAGTTTGTACCAATCCTGCTTCCATCACCCGTCCCTCACTGCTAGTAGTTTGTACGAACCCTCCTCCCATCACCCCTCCCTCAGTGCTAGTAGTTTGTACCAACCCTACTTCTATCACCCCTCCCTCAGTGCTAGTAGTTTGTACCAACCCTGCTCCCATCACCCCTCCCTCAGTGCTAGTGGTTTGTACCAACCCTGCTCCCATCACCCCTCCCTCACTGCTAGTAGTTTGTACCAACCCTGCTCCCATCACCCCTCCCTCACTGCTAGTAGTTTGTACCAACCCTGCTCACATCACCCCTCCCTCACTGCTAGTAGTTTGTAACAACCCTGCTCCCATCACCTCTCCCTCACTGCTTCTAGTTTGTACCAACCATGCTCCCATCACCCCTCACTCACTGGTAGTAGTTTGTACCAACCCTCCTCCAATCACCCCTCCCTCAGTGCTAGTAGTTTGTACCAACCCTGCTCCCATCACCTCTCCCTCACTGCTAGTAGTTTGTACCAATCCTGCTTCCATCACCCCTCCCTCACTGCTAGTAGTTTGTACGAACCCTCCTCCCATCACTCCTCCCTCAGTGCTAGTAGTTTGTACCAACCCTGCTTCCATCACCCCTCCCTCAGTGCTAGTAGTTTCTACCAACCCTCCTCCCATCACCCCTCCCTCAGTGCTAGTAGTTTGTACCAACCCTGCTCCCATCACCTCTCCCTCACTGCTAGTAGTTTGTACCAACCCTGCTCCCATCACCCCTCCCTCACTGCTAGTAGTTTGTACCAACCCTGCTCCCATCACCCCTCCCTCACTGCTAGTAGTTTGTAACAACCCTGCTCCCATCACCTCTCCCTCACTGCTTCTAGTTTGTACCAACCATGCTCCCATCACCCCTCACTCACTGGTAGTAGTTTGTACCAACCCTCCTCCAATCACCCCTCCCTCAGTGCTAGTAGTTTGTACCAACCCTGCTCCCATCACCTCTCCCTCACTGCTAGTAGTTTGTACCAACCCTGCTCCCATCACTCCTCTCTCACTGCTAGTAGTTTGTACCAACCCTGCTTCCATCACCCCTCCCTCACTGCTAGTAGTTTGTACCAACCCTGCTCCCATCACCCCTCCCTCACTGCTAGTAGTTTGTAACAACCCTGCTCCCATCACCTCTCCCTCACTGCTTCTAGTTTGTACCAACCATGCTCCCATCACCCCTCACTCACTGGTAGTAGTTTGTACCAACCCTCCTCCAATCACCCCTCCCTCAGTGCTAGTAGTTTGTACCAACCCTGCTCCCATCACCTCTCCCTCACTGCTAGTAGTTTGTACCAACCCTGCTCCCATCACTCCTCTCTCACTGCTAGTAGTTTGTACCAACCCTGCTTCCATCACCCCTCCCTCACTGCTAGTAGTTTGTACCAACCCTGCTCCCATCACTCCTCTCTCACTGCTAGTAGTTTGTACCAACCCTGCTTCCATCACCCCTCCCTCACTGCTAGTAGTTTGTACCAACCCTGCTCCCATCATCCCTCCCTCAATGCTAGTAGTTTGTACCAACCCTGCTCCCATCACATCTCCCTCAGTGCTAGTAGTTTGTACCAACCCTCCTCCCATCACCTCTCCCTCACTGCTAGTAGTTTGTACCAACCCTGCTCCCATCACCCCTCCCTCACTGCTAGTAGTTTGTACCAACCCTCCTCCCATCGCCCCTCCCTCACTGCTAGTAGTTTGCACCAACACTGCTCCCATCACCTCTCCCTCACTGCTAGTAGTTTGTACCAACCCTGCTCCCATCACCCCTCCCTCACTGCTAGTAGTTTGTACCAACTCTCCTCCCATCACCCCTCCCTCACTGCTAGTGGTTTGTACCAACCCTGCTCCCATCACCCCACCCTCAGTGCTAGTAGTTTGTACCAACCCTGCTCCCATCATCCCTCCCTCAGTGCTAGTAGTTTGTACCAATCCTGCTCCCATCACATCTCCCTCATTGCTAGTAGTTTGTACCAACCCTCCTCCCATCACCCCTCCCTCACTGCTAGTAGTTTGTACCAACCCTGCTCCCATCACCTCTCCCTCACTGCTTCTAGTTTGTACCAACCCTGCTCCCATCACCCCTCTCTCACTGGTAGTAGTTTGTACCAACCCTCCTCCCATCACCCCTCAATGCTAGTAGTTTGTACCAACCCTGCTTCCATCACCCCTCCCTCACTGCTAGTAGTTTGTACCAACCATGCTCCCATCACCCCTCCCTCAGCGCTAGTAGTTTGTACCAACCCTGCTCCCATCATCCCTCCCTCAGTGCTAGTAGTTTGTACCAACCCTGCTCCCATCACATCTCCCTCAGTGCTAGTAGTTTGTACCAACCCTCCTCCCATCACCCCTCCCTCAGTGCTAGTAGTTTGTACCAACCCTCCTCCCATCGCCGCTCCCTCAGTGCTAGTAGTTTGTACCAACCCTCAGCCCATCACCCCTCCCTCAGTGCTAGTAATATGTACCAACCCTCCTTCCATCACCCCTCCTTCAGTGCTAGTAGTTTGTACCAACCCTCCTTCCATCACCCCACCCTCAGTGATAGTAGTTTGTACCATCCCTCCT
>NC_091298.1:37631732-37821732 GCF_038502225.1 Cherax quadricarinatus
TCGATCTCCCTGTGATTGAAATCGCCCATAACCAGTAACTTTGCTCTGCTCGAGTGATCTCTTCTTGCCACCTCAGCCATTGTCCACCATTGCTCTGTTGCTCTCTTCGTATTCCTCTCTTGGCCTCCGGCAGTACTGTAGTGGATTATACATCACTGCAGTGACTACCATGTGCTCCCCAGACTGAAGTGTGTGTGTGTGTGTGTGTGTGTGTGTGTGTGTGTGTGTGTGTGTGTGTGTGTGTGTGTGTGTGTGTGTGTGTGTGTGTGTGTGTGTGTGTGTGTGTGTGTGTGTGTGTGTATGTGTGTGTGTGTGTGTGTTTGTGTGTGTGTGTGTGTGTACTCACCTATTTGTACTCACCTATTTGTGGTTGCAGGGGTCGAGTCCTAGCTCCTGGCCCCGCCTCTTCACCGGTTGTGTGTGTGTGTGTGTGTGTGTGTGTGTGTGTGTGTGTGTGTGTGTGTGTGTGTGTGTGTGTGTGTGTGTGAGTAATTTTAGTATTTTTTTTTTATCAAGTACACTGACAATAAATATATTTTTACATTGTCAGATGCTCACATAAATTAAAATATAATCTCTTGAACAACTGCGAAAACCATTAACTCGCTGGTCGGAAACCATCTCATTTGTATTCTCTTTGCAAATATTTCCTTTTTATTAAGCGTATTTGGAAATAGTCAGCCAGGACAGTAATGGGCTGATTGACCAATAATTTCCTTAATGTTTCCCCTGTTAATGAAATTCACATAAAACTCTACCTTAGCTCTAATGAAATTTGTATACTTTTAAGCACCAAAAATAGTTACCTGGAATAATTAATCGTGCATAATTAATCTATCTATCTATCTATCTACCTATCAATAGCTGTCTATGTATGCAACAGTATGACTGATCAGTTAACATGCAACAGTAGGACTGATCAGTTAACATGCAACAGTAGGACTGATCAGTTAACGTGCAACAGTAGGACTGATCAGTTAACATGCAACAGTATGACTGATCAGTTAACATGCAACAGTAGGACTGATCAGTTAACATGCAACAGTATGACTGATCAGTTAACATGCAACAGTATGACTGATCAGTTAACATGCAACAGTACGACTGATCAGTTAACATGCAACAGTATGACTGATCAGTTAACATGCAACAGTATGACTGATCAGTTAACATGCAACAGTATGACTGATCAGTTAACATGCAACAGTAGGACTGATCAGTTAACATGCAACAGTAGGACTGATAAGTTAACATGCAACAGTAGGACTGATAAGTTAACATGCAACAGTAGAACTGATCAGTTAACATGCAACAGTAGGAATGATCAGTTAACATGCAACAGTATGACTGATCAGTTAACATGCAACAGTATGACTGATCAGTTAACATGCAACAGTATGACTGATCAGTTAACATGCAACAGTATGACTGATCAGTTAACATGCAACAGTAGGACTGATCAGTTAACATGCAACAGTAGGACTGATCAATTAACATGCAACAGTATGACTGATCAGTTAACATGCAACAGTATGACTGATCAGTTAGCATGCAACAGTATGACTGATCAGTTAACATGCAACAGTATGACTGATCAGTTAACATGCAACAGTAGGACTGATCAGTTAACATGCAACAGTATGACTGATCAGTTAACATGCAACTTTATGACTGATCAGTTAACATGCAACAGTATGACTGATCAGTTAACATGCAACAGTATGACTGATCAGTTAACATGCAACAGTATGACTGATCAGTTAACATGCAACAGTATGACTGATCAGTTAACATGCAACAGTATGACTGATCAGTTAACATGCAACAGTAGGACTGATCAGTTAACATGCAACAGTATGACTGATCAGTTAACATGCAACAGTATGACTGATCAGTTAACATGCAACAGTATGACTGATCAGTTAACATGCAACAGTATGACTGATCAGTTAACATGCAACAGTATGATCAGTGCAACAGTATGACTGATCAGTTAACATGCAACAGTATGACTGATCAGTTAACATGCAACAGTATGACTGATCAGTTAACATGCAACAGTAGGACTGATCAGTTAACATGCAACAGTAGGACTGATCAGTTAACATGCAACAGTAGGACTGATCAGTTAACATGCAACAGTAGGACTGATCAGTTAACATGCAACAGTATGACTGATCAGTTAACATGCAACAGTATGACTGATCAGTTAACATGCAACAGTATGACTGATCAGTTAACATGCAACAGTATGACTGATCAGTTAACATGCAACAGTATGACTTATCATTTAACATGCAACAGTATGACTGATCAGTTAACATGCAACAGTAGGACTGATCAGTTAACATGCAACAGTATGACTGATCAGTTAACATGCAACAGTATGACTGATCAGTTAACATGCAACAGTACGACTGATCAGTTAACATGCAACAGTATGACTGATCAGTTAACATGCAACAGTATGACTGATCAGTTAACATGCAACAGTAATACTGATCAGTTAACATGCAACAGTAGGACTGATCAGTTAACATGCAACAGTATGACTGATCAGTTAACATGCAACAGTATGACTGATCAGTTAACATGCAACAGTAGGACTGATCAGTTAACATGCATAGGACTGATCAGTTAACATGCAACAGTAGGACTGATCAGTTAACATGCAACAGTATGACTGATCAGTTAACATGCAACAGTAGGACTGATCAGTTAACATGCAACAGTATGACTGATCAGTTAACATGCAACAGTAGGACTGATCAGTTAACATGCAACAGTAGGACTGATCAGTTAACATGCAACAGTATGACTGATCAGTTAACATGCAACAGTAGGACTGATCAGTTAACATGCAACAGTATGACTGATCAGTTAACATGCAACAGTATGACTGATCAGTTAACATGCAACAGTATGACTGGTCAGTTAACATGCAACTGTATGACTGATCAGTTAACATGCAACAGTATGACTGATCAGTTAACATGCAACAGTAGGACTGATCAGTTAACATGCAACAGTAGGACTGATCAGTTAACATGCAACAGTATGACTGATCAGTTAACATGCAACAGTATGACTGATCAGTTAACATGCAACAGTATGACTGATCAGTTAACATGCAACAGTAGGACTGATCAGTTAACATGCAACAGTATGACTGATCAGTTAACATGCAACAGTATTACTGCTCAGTTAACATGCAACAGTATGACTGATCAGTGAACAGTAGGACTTAACATGCAACATTATGACTCAGTTAACATGCAACCGTAGGACTGATCAGTTAACATGCAACAGTAAGACTGATCCATTAACATGCAACAGTAGGACTGATCAGTAAACATGCAACAGCAAGACTGATCAGTTAACATGCAACAGCAGGACTGACCAGTTAACATGCAACAGTATGACTGATCTGATCAGTTAACATGCAACAGTATGACTGATCAGTTAACATGCAACAGTAGGACTGATCAGTTAACATGCAACAGTAGGACTGATCAGTTAACATGCAACAGTATGACTGATCAGTTAACATGCAACAGTATGACTGATCAGTTAACATGCAACAGTAGGACTGATCAGTTAACATGCAACAGTATGACTGATCAGTTAACATGCAACAGTAGGACTGATCAGTTAACATGCAACAGTATGACTGATCAGTTAACATGCAGCAGTATCAGTTAACATGACTGATCAGTTAACATGCAACAGTAGGACTGATCAGTGAACAGTCAGTTAACATGCAACAGTAGGACTGATCAGTTAACATGCAACAGTATGACTGATCAGTTAACATGCAACAGTACGACTGATCAGTTAACATGCAACAGTATGACTAATCAGTTAACATGCAACAGTAGGACTGATCAGTTAACATGCATCAGTAGGACTGATCAGTTAACATGCAACAGTTGGACTGATAAGTTAACATGCAACAGTAGGACTGATCAGTTAACATGCAACAGTAGAACTGATCAGTTAACATGCAACAGTAGGACTGATCAGTTAACATGCAACAGTAGGACTGATCAGTTAACATGCAACAGTTGGACTGATCAGTTAAAATGCAACAGTAGGACTATTCAGCTAACATGCAACAGTAAGACTGATCAGTTAACATGCAACAGTAAGACTGATCAGTTAACATGCAACAGTAGGACTGATCAGTTAACATGCAACAGTATATAAGCCACGTCTACGGCCCTATGCTGTACATTCTACAAGATTGATGGACTGAACACATCGACTCCAGGCCGAGGGACTGATTACCTCATACTCCTCCTCTCCTTACGCCTTCCTCTTTGTATTGGACTGATGAAGCCACTGTGTGGCGAAACGTTTCCTGAATAAAGATTCCCATATGCTGCATAAGTGTCTCAATCTTCAACTTGTCGGTTTTTCGGACCATTCATCACAACTGTCAGACACTGCAGCATCATGAGATCTTGTTACAAAGAATTCTTCAACACTTGTTCAACCTTTGGACGAAGACCTACTTCGACTAGTGGATGGTACCACTATGACCCCGCCTCCGCATGCTTCACCTCACCTCACTACAGTATATAAGCCACATCTACGGCCCTATGCTGTACATTCTACAAGATTGATGGACTGAACACATCGACTCCAGGCCGAGGGACTGATTACCTCATACTCCTCCTCTCCTTACGCCTTCCTCTTTGTATTGGACTGATGAAGCCACTGTGTGGCGAAACGTTTCCTGAATAAAGATTCCCATATGCTGCATAAGTGTCTCAATCTTCAGGACTGATCAGTTAACATGCAACAGTAGGACTGATCAGTTAACATGCAACCGTAGGACTGATCAGTTAACATGCAACCGTAGGACTGATTAGTTAACATGCAACCGTAGGACTGATCAGTTAACATGCAACCGTAGGACTGATCAGTTAACATGCAACCGTAGGACTGATTAGTTAACATGCAACCGTAGGACTGATCAGTTAACATGCAACCGTAGGACTGATCAGTTAACATGCAACCGTAGGACTGATCAGTTAACATGCAACCGTAGGACTGATCAGTTAACATGCAACCGTAGGACTGATCAATTAACATGCAACAGTAGGACTGATTAGTTAACATGCAACAGTAGGACTGATCAGTTAACATGCAACCGTAGGACTGATCAATTAACATGCAACAGTAGGACTGATTAGTTAACATGCAACAGTAGGGCTGATCAGTTAACATGCAACCGTAGGACTGATCAGTTAACATGCAACAGTAGGACTGATCAGTTAACATGCAACAACATGACTGACCAGTTAACTTGCAACAACAATAGCAACATTACCCTACTCATTTAATGCAAAACTATATACTTTTAGTAAGTATTTGAATAGTTACATCAAATTAAAATAAATTAGAAAATAACTCGGAATTTATTTGTCTATTGACCAATAAATTAGTTAAACAAGACTGACGGAACACAAGTGAAAACTTTACCAACAATTTAGTCGACTACTGTAGCAGGAGTTCAGTTTATTACTTCTGTTAGATGTCTACTGAATACACCAGCAACAACCTGTGCACAATAATTAAAATATGACATAATTTAGTTAACAGATTATATAAAATCTATATTTAATTTATTAAACCAAATTTTTTGGAAGCTATTTCACACGTCCAGTTTTGGCCCCAGACATGTTATCATATTAGGCCTTTTCTCAAAAGTAGTACCTCAGCTATTTATTAAATACATTATTAAGTTCCTGCAGCAGTATACTTGCCCTCTTCAGCAGGTAAATGAGAACTTCTTCTGTTTCAGGTTGATCGGCTCTTAATGTTACTGGCATAAGTCTTTACGTGAAATGGATAATAAAACCCAAGAATCACAGAAGAGATGAGAGATGAGAGATTTTTCACCTTTTCTTGTCTTGACGACGGTCGTGAGCATCGTGCCAGACGCTGTTTCAGTCTTCAAGTGACCATCAACAAGCACCTCTACTTTATGTTTTTGTTGCTATAACCGCCAGAGATCATCACAAAGGTCTCTGGTTTATCACAATTCTCAATCCTACAAGTATCAACCAGCAGAAAAAGTGATGAATGCTGCAGGACTCTGTTCTTAACTGCTCGACTAACTACCATAACTCAATGAAAGTTTAATTAGAAAATGAAAGCTTATTAATTACGAAATATAAACAGGATTCACTAATACTCAAGCCAGAAAACAACGATGTACAATCACACAAATTACTGATACGCGATTCATACAGTACACCACACATAGATTAAAGAAAGGGTAGGACTCAAACCATGGCAAGTGAGTCCTAAGCTCACTGGCCAGTGCGTTAACCACTCGGTCAGTTGCCTCCAATAATATTCATCCCACTAGTGGTTACCGGGATGGCCTGTGAGCTTCAGGACTCATCTGCCATGGATTCAAACCCCACTTTGTTCTGTGATGTGTTATCAATCACGTTTCTACAATTTCGTAAATCAGAAGGATACCATATGACTTTAGGGACGGAGAAAAACACTATCCAACACAAAGAATGAAGGTTTGTCCAGTGATTACCTCAAGCAGGGCTCTGGTGGCCTGGTGGTTAACGCTCTCGCTTCACACGGTGAGGGCCTGGGTTCGATTCCCAGCCAGAGTAGAAACATTGGACGTGTTTCTTTCCACCTGTTGTCTATGTTCCCCATCAGTAAAATGGGTACCTGGATGTTAGTCGACTGGTGTGGGTCGCATCCTGGGACACTGACATAAGGAGGCCTGGTCACAGACCGGGCCGCGGGGGCGTTGACCCCCGGAACTCCAGGTAAACTCCAGGTAAGCAGTAGCTCCCACACTACTCTCTTATTATATTTAAAATACAAAGTTGTCCCCGCTCCTTCACCTGCACCAGATGTGCACCTGAATCCTAATTAACCTATTAACAGCATGAAGTAAATTTCTGGTTCTTGTTTAACCTATAAAAAAATGATACTTCCACTATATTTACATAATGGTCCTAACTACACTGCCCATTGAACAGTTACTACATTGCCCAGGGACCAGTTACTACATTGCCCTGTGACCAGTTACTAGATTGCCCAGAAAACAGTTGCTACATTGCCCTGGGACCAGTTACTACACTGCCCTGTGACCAACTACTTCACCGCCAAGTGAGCAGTTAGAGCACTGCCCAGTGACCAGTTACTACATCGCCCTGTGACCAGTTACTACACTGTCCTGTGACCAGTTACTACATCGCCCTGTGACCAGTTACTGCACCGTCCTGTGACCAGTTACTACATTGCCTTGTGAGCACTTACTACACTGTCCTGTGACCAGTTACTACACTATTCTCTGAGCAGTTACTACACTGCCCTGTGACCTGTTACTACACTGTCTTGTGAGTAGTTACTACACTGCCCTGTGACCAATTACTACACAGCCCTATGACCAGTTACTGCACTGTTCTCTGAGCAGTTACTACAGTGCTATGTGACCAGTTACTAAACAGCCCTGTGACCAGTTACTACATTGTCCTGTGACCAGTTACTACACTGTCCTGTGATCAGTTACTACACTCTTCTGTGACCAGTTACTACACAGCCCTGTGACCAGTTACTACACTGTATTGTGACAAGTTATTACATTGCCCTGTGACCAGTTACTACACTGTCCTTCAGCTAGTTACTACATTGTCATGTGAGAAGTTACTACACTGCCCTGTGACCTGTTACTACACTGTCCTGTGAGTAGTTGCTATACTGCCCTGTGACCAGTAACTACACTGCCCTATGAGCAGTTCCAACACTGTCCTGTGACAAGTTAATACACTGTTCTCTGAGCAGTTACTACACAGCTCTGTGACCAGTTGCTACATTGTCCTGTGAGCACATACTATATTGTGCTGTGAGCAGTTACTACATTGCCCGGTGAGCAGTTACTACACAGCCCTGTGAGCAGTTCCTACACAGTCCTGTGACCAGTTACTACACTGTTTTGTGACCAGTTACTACATTGCCCTGTGACCAGTTACTACACTGCCCTGTGACCAGTTACTACACAGTCCTATGACTAGTTACTACACTGTCCTGCGACCAGTTACTACACAATAATGTGTCCTGTGACCAGTTACTACACTGTCCTGTGACCAGTTACTACACTGCTCAGTGACCAGCTACTACACTGCACTGTGACCAGTTACTGCACTGCCCTGTTACAAGTTTCTGCAATGCCCTGTGAGCAGTTATTACACAGCCCTGTGAACAGTTACCACACTGTCCTGTGACCAGTTACTACACTGCCCTATGACCAGTTGCTACACTGCCATGTGACCAGTTACTAAACTGCCCTGTGACCAGTTACTACACTGCCCTGTGACCAGTTACTAAACTGTCCGGCGACCAGTTATTACACTGCCCTGTGACCTGTGACCAGTTTATATACTGTCTTGTGACCAGTT
Source organism: Cherax quadricarinatus (assembly GCF_038502225.1). NCBI lineage: Eukaryota > Metazoa > Arthropoda > Malacostraca > Decapoda > Parastacidae > Cherax > Cherax quadricarinatus. Next base: position 37,640,174 of record NC_091298.1, read on the forward strand.
ACTAAATTGTTGAGTGAGCAGTTGCTACACTGCCCTTCGACCAGTTACTACACTGCACTGTGACCAATTACTTAACTGCCCTGTGACCAGCTACTACACTGCCCTGTGACTAGTTGCTACACTGCCCTGTAACCAGTTACTACACTGCCCTGTGAAAAGTTACTACACTGTCCTGAAACCAGTTACTACACTGTCCGGTGACCAGTTACTACATTGTCCAGTGACCAGTTACTACACTGTTCTGTGACCAGTTACTACACTGCCCTGTGACCAGTTACTTCACTGCACTGTGATCAGTTACTACACTGCCCTGTGAGCAGTTATGACACTGCCCTGTGACCAGTTACTACACTGCCCTGTGACTAGTTACTACACTGATTTGTGACCAGCTATTACACTGTCCTGTAACCAGGTATTACACGGTCCTATGACAAGTTACTGCACTGCACTGTGACCAGGTGCAGCACTGCCCTGTGACTAGTTATTTCACTTCCCTGTGACCAGTTTCTACACTGCCCTGTAACCAGCTTCTATACTGCCCTGTGTAAAGTTAATACAATGCTCTGTGACCAGTTCCTACACTGCCCTGTGAACAGTTATTACACTGCCCATTGACCAGTTACTACACTCTCCTCTGACAAGTTACTACACTGCTCTGTGATCAGTTACTACACTGCACTGTGAGCAGTTATTATACTGCCATGTGACCAGTTACTACACTGTTCATTGACCAGTTACTACGTTGTCCTGTGATCACTTACTACACTGTCCTGTGTCATGTGACCAGTTACTACACTGTAATGTGTCCGGTGACCAGTCACTACTCTGTCCTATGACAAGTTACTACACTGCCCTGTGACCTGTTATTACACTGTCTTGTGGCCAGTTACTACACTGCCCTGTGACCAGTTACTATACTGCCCTCTGACCAGTTACTACACTGCCCTGTGACCAGTTACTACACTGCCCAGTGACCAGTTACTACACTCCCCGGTGAACAGTTATTATACTGCCATGTGACCAGTTACTACACTGTTCAGTGACCAGTTATTACGTTGTCATGTGATCACTTACTACACTGTTCTGTATCCTGTGGCCAGTTACTACACTGTAATGTGTCCTGTGACCAGTCACTACACTGTCCAGTGACCAGTTACTACACTGCCCTGTGACCTGTTATTACACTGTATTGTGGCCAGTTATTACAGTGCCCTGTGAAAAGTTAATACACTGCTCTGTGACCAGGTACTACACTGCCCTGTGAGTACTTACTACAGTGCTCTGTGACCAGTTAATACACTGCTCTGTGACCAGTTAATACACTGGCCTGTGACCAGGTACTACACTGACCTGTGACCAGTTAATACACTACTCTGTGAGCAGTTACTACACTGCCCTGTGACCAGTTACTACACTGCCCTGTGATCAATTACTACTCTGCCTTTTAAGCAGTTATTATACTGCTCTGTGACCAGTTACTACACTGTCCTATGACAAGTTTCTACAATGCCCTGTGAGCAGTTACTACACTGCCCTTTGAGTAGTTACTACACTGTTATGTGAGCAGTTGCTACAATGCCCTGTAACCAGTTACTACACTGCCCTGTGAGCAGTTACTACACTGCCCTGTAACCAGCTACTACACTGCCCTGTGTCAAGTTAATACACTGCCCTGTGAGCAGTTACTACACTGCCCTGTGACCAGTTACTAAACTGCCCTGTGACCAGTTGCTACATTGCCCTGTGACCAGTTACTAAACTGCTCTTTGACAAGTTACTTCACTGCTCTGTGACCAGTTACTAAACTGCCTGTGACTAGTTACTACACTGCCCTGTGACAAGTTGCTACAGCGCCCTGTGACCAGTTACTACACTGCCCTGTGACCAGTTACTACACTCCCCTGTGACCAGTTACTACACTGCCCAGTGACCAGTTACTACACTCCCCTGTGACCAGTTACTACACTGCCCTGTGACCAGTTACTACATTGTCCTGTTACCAGTTACTACACTGCCCTGTGATCAGTTACTACACTCCTCTGTGACCAGTTACTACACAGCCCTGTGACCAGTTACTACACTGTCCTGTGACAAGTTATTACATTGCCGTGTGAATAGTTACTACACTGTCCTTTAGCCAGTTACTACATTGCCATGTGACCAGTTACTACACTGTTCTCTGAGTAGTTGCTATACTGCCCTGTGACGAGTAACTACACTGCCCAATGAGCAGTTCCAACACTGTCCTGTGACAAGTTACTACACTGTTCTCTGAGCAGTTACTACACTGCCCTGTGACCAGTTACTACACAGCCCTGTGACCAGTTACTACACAGCTCTGTGACCAGTTACTACATTGCACTGTGACCAGTTATTACACTGCCCTGTGACCAGTTACTATACAGTTCTGTGACTAGTTACTACACTGTCCTGTGACCAGTTACTACACAGTCCTGTGACTAGTTACTACACTGTCCTGTGAGCAGTTACTACACAATAATGTGTCCTGTGACCAGTTACTACACTGCCATGTGACCAGTTACTACACTGCTCAGTGACCAGCTACTGCAATGCACTGTGACTAGTTACTACACTGCCCTGTGACCAGTTACTACACTGCCTTGTGACCAGGTACTGCTCTGGTCTGGGAGTACTTACTACACTGCCCTGTGATCAGTTACTACACTGCCCTGTGATCAATTACTACCCTGCCCTATGAGCAGTTATTACAATGATTTGTGATCAATTACTACACTGCCCTGTGAGTAGTTATTACACTGATCTGTGACCAATTACTACACTGCCCTGTGACCAATTACTACACTGCCCTGTGACCAATTATTACTCTGTCCTGCTGTCCTGTGACCAGTTACTACACTGCCTTATGACAAGTTACTGCACTGCCCTGTTACAGGTTTCTACAATGTCCTGTGAGCAGTTATTACACAGCCCTGTGAACAGTTACCACACTGCCATGTGAACAGTTACTACACTGCTCTGTGAGCAGTTACCACACTGCCATGTAACTAGTTACTACACTACCCTGTGACCAGTTACTACACTGCCCTGTGACCAGTTGCTACACTGCCATGTGACCAGTTACTAAACTGCCCTGTGACCAGTTACTACACTGCCCTGTCATCAGTTACTAAACTTCCCTGTGACCAGTTACTACACTGCCCGGCGACCAGTTACTACATTGTTGAGTGAGCAGTTACTACACTGCCCTGTGACCTGTGACCAGTTTATATACTGTCTTGTGACCAGTTACTAAACTGCCCTTCGACCATTTACTACACTGCAATGTGACCAATTACTTAACTGCCCTGTGACCAGTTACTACACTGCCCTGTGAAAAGTTACTACACTGTCCTGTAACCAGTTACTACACTGTCCGGTGACCAGTTACTACATTGTCCTGTGACCAGTTACTACACTGTTCTGTGACCAATTACTACACTGCCTTGTGACCAGTTATTTGACTGTCAGTTATATCACTGCCCTGTGACCAGTTACTACACTGCCCTGTGACCAGTTACTACATTGCTCTGTGACCAGTTACTACACTACCCTGTGACTAGTTACTATACTGTATTGTAACCAGTTACTACACTTTCCAGTGACCAGTTACTACACTACCCTGTGACTAGTTACTATACTGTATTGTAACCAGTTACTACACTTTCCAGTGACCAGTTCCTACACTGCTATGCAACCAGCTACTATACTGCCCTGTGTAAAGTTAATACACAGCCCTGTGAACAGTTATTACACTGTCCAGTGACCAGTTACTACACTCCCCTCTGACAAGTTACTACACTGCTCTGTGATCAGTTACTACACTGCCCTGTGAGCAGTTATTATACTGCCATGTGACCAGTTACTACACTGTTCCGTGACCAGTTAATAAGTTGTCCTGTGATCACTTACTACACTGTTCTGTGTCCTGTGACGAGTTACTACAATGTAATGTGTCCTGTGACCAGTCACTACACTGTCCAGTGACCAGTTACTACACTGCCCTGTGACCTGTTATTACACTGTCCTGTGGCCAGTTACTATGCTGCCCTGTGACCAGTTACTACACTGCCCTGTGACCAGTTACTACACTGCCCAGTGACCAGTTACTACACTCCCCTGTGACAAGTTACTACACTGCTATGTGATCAGTTAGTACACTGCCATGTGAGCAGTTATTATACTGCCATGTGACCAGTTACTACACTGTTCAGTGACCAGTTACTACATTGTCCTGTGATCACTTACTGCACTGTTCTGTGTCCTGTCACCAGTTACTACACTGTAATGTGTCCTGTGACCAGTCACTACACTGTCCAGTGACCAGTTACTACACTGCCCTGTGACCTGTTAATACACTGTTCTGTGACCAGTTACTACGCTGGCCTGTGACCAGGTACTACACTGCCCTGTGAGTACACTGTACTACAGTTATTACAGTGCCCTGTAAAAAGTTAATACACTGTTCTGTGACCAGTTACTACACTGGCCTGTGACCAGGTACTACACTGCCCTGTGAGTACTTACTACAGTGCGCTGTGACCAGTTAATACACTGCTCTGTGAGCAGTTACTACACTGCCCTGTGACCAGTTACTACACTGCCCTGTGATCAATTACTACACTGTCCTATAATAAGTTTCTACAATGCCCTGTGAGCAGTTACTACACTGCCCTGTGAGCAGTTACTACACTGTTCTGTGAGCAGTTATTACACTGCCCTGTGAGCAGTTACTACACTGTTCTGTGAGTAGTTACTACACTACCCTGTGACAAGCTAATACACTGCCCAGTGACCAGTTACTAGACTGCCCTGTGACCAGTTGCTACACTGCCCTTTGACAAGTTACTTCACTGCTCTGTGATCAGTTACTAAACTGCCTGTGACTAGTTACTACACTGCCCTGTGACCAGTTGCTACAACGCTTTGTATCCAGTAACTACACTGCCCTGTGAGTAGTTACTACACTGCCCTGTGAGCAGTTACTACACTGCCCAGTGACCAGTTACTACACTGCCCTGTGAGCAGTTACTACACTGCCCTGTAACCAGTTACTACACTGCCCTGTGAGCAGTTACTACACTGCCCTGTAACCAGCTACTACACTGCCCTGTGTCAAGTTAATGCACTGCCCTGTGAGCAGTTACTTCACTGCTCTGTGACCAGTTACTAAACTGCCTGTGACTAGTTACTACACTGCCCTGTGACCAGTTGCTACAACGCTCTGTGTCCAGTATCTACACTGCCCTGTGAGTAGTTACTTCACAGCCCTGTGACCAGTTACTACACTGCCCAGTGACCAGTTACTACACTCCCTTGTGACCAGTTACTACACTGCCCTGTGACCAGTTATTGCACTGCCCTGTGACCAGTTATTACACTGCCTTGTGACCAGTTACTACACTGTCCTGTGACCTGTTACTTCATTGTCTTTTGACCATTAACTACACTGTCCTGTGTCCTGAGACCAGTTACCACACTGCACTGTGAGCAATTACAAGACTTCACTGTGAGCAGTTACTACACTGCCCTGTGACCAGGTACTACACTGCCCTGTGAGCAGTTACTACACTGGCCCGTGACCAGTTACTACACTGCCCTGTGACCAGTTACTACACTGCCCTGTAGCCAGTTAGTACACTGCCCTGTTACCAGTTAGTACACTGACCTGTACCAAGTTACTACACTGCCCTGTGACCAGTTACTACACTGTCCTGTGACCAGATCCTAATTTGCCCATCGACCAGTTACTACACTGCACTGTGACCAATTACTTAACTGTCCTGTGAACAGTTACTACACTGCCCTGTGACCAGTTACTACACTGTCCTCTAACCAGTTACTACACTGTCCGGTGACCAGTTACTACATTGTCCTGTGATCAGTTACTACACTGTTCTGTGACCAGTTACTACACTGCCCTGTGACCAGTTTCTACACTGTCCTGTGACCAGTTACTACACTGCCCTTCGACCAGTGCTACATTGCACTGTGACCAATTACTTAATTGCCCTGTGACCAGTTACTACAATGCCCTGTAACCAGTTACTACACTGTCCAGTAACCAGTTACTACACTGTCCGGTGACCAGTTACTATATTTTACTGTGACCAGTTACTACACTGTTCTGTGACCAGTTACTACACTGCCCTGTGACCAGCTATTACACTGTCCTGTTGCCAGTTACTACACTGCCCTTTGACCTGTTATTACACTGTCTTTTGGCCAGTTATTGCACTGCCCTGTGACCAGTTAATACACTGCTCTGTGACCAGTTAATACACTGCCCTGTGACCAGGTACTTCACTACCCTGTGAGTTCTTACTACACTGCCCTGTGACCAGTTACTACACTGCCCTGTGATCAATTACTTTCCTGCTCTTTGACCAGTTATTACACTGTCCTGTAACCAGTTACTACACTGTCCAATGACAAGTTACTGCACTGTCCTATTACAAGTTTCTGCAATGCCCTTTGACCAGTTACTACACTGCCCTGTGAGCAGTTACTACACTCCCCTGTGACTAGGTATTACACTGCCCTGTGACCAGTTACTACACTGTCTTGTGACCTGTTACTTCATTGTCCTTGGACCATTTACTACACTGTCCTGTGTCCTGTGACCAGTTACTACACTGCCCTGTGACCAGTTACTACACTGCCCTGTGACCAGTTACTACTCTGCCCTGTAACCAGTTAGTACACTGCCCTGTTACCAGTTAGTACACTGCTCTGTAACAAGTTACTACACTGCCCTGTGACCCGTTACTACACTGCCCTGTGACCAGTTAATACACTGCCCTGTGACCAGTTACTACACTGTCCTGTGAGCAGTTTTCTGAGACCAGTGCTTCCACTCTTACTTTTATCAATCCATCTTGCAAATTTCTCTTGGTAAACATTGCCATACGTGTGAAGAAGAATTCTGAGTAAGAATTCTTTATGGTACACGATATCATAATAATTTCCATTATCAAATGTGCCTGGAGTTAAAAATACATTAAAAAAATAAATGCTTCTCGATCGTCGTGTCCAAGCATATTAGCATATCTTAAGACACTTCAAAAATTTTGGATCCGTTCAACTGAAAGGTGAGGGTCGATTAGTCTTTCAATAATCCCACAATATGTTTTTTTTTATTTAATTAACAAATACATCAGAAAAGGGGATCGATAAGAGCCAAGAAAATATGGATATTTATTTTGTTTTTAATATGTGCAGATGAACTCTTACTTTCCACGGTGATAGAATGAACACTGTGCGTTGAAAACTGTAAAAGAGTAATAGGAATTCTAGCTGGTCGTTAGTCGTCGGCCGGAGATTACTGTAACAAATTCCATGTTCGTCACTGAGAGCATCTGTAGTGCTCCCACTCTCTCTCTCTCTCTCTCTCTCAAAAAAAAAAAAAAAGAAAGAAAAAAAGGGGTGTTGCTTTTTGTTCATTTTGCGCTTTGATTTTTAGTATCTCTTTTTAAATTGATGTATTTTTTTTTTTAGACATGGGTTCGTTCAACCGATGAATGTTCAGTATAAATCATAAATGTATTTACGTTTTTCGGGATTTCATTTTTCAGTAACTTGATTTTTACGTAATTTTGCTAAAACTGAAAACGTTCAAAAAACAAAATGTGGACATTGCAAATTAAAATAAGGTGGACTAGTTGTGCATTGCATTGCTGGAACCTCATGATCACGTGGGGAGCATGAAGCTCGACACTCCTGCTTCTAATACTACCTAAAGAGCTTGGAAGATAATACTGGTTTCCCGTTACTATGTCTTTAAGAAGGAGTATGTATCATCAGTCGGCCCCAATGCTCTTCTGGTCGTGTTGATAGAGAAACATGTTGGGAATCACTGAGGGATTCCGCTGGAAGCCAACAACTGACGACGAGAACCTCGCGAATTAGATCTCTTCTCCTCTGGCAAAATTCATAGAAGTGACACTCGAAGACCTGAGAGTCGACGTCATTTTGAATATACACCCCAGGGATGATTTCAAGGTGCTCTTGGTACAGTCGTATTTCTTCTTAGCGAAGACTCAAGAGGGAAAAGTGAAAATCAGAGCACCTCGAGCCTTCCATCAAACCAGGTTAATGTCAGAAGTAATATTTTGAGAACAATTCTCCATCAATATTCATAAAATTCATTTGTGCCTTTTGCAGTAGTTACTGTCAATGAGCATCGATTGCATCATATACTCCAGAAAGCCGTTTGAATTTCATGAAGGAACTTGAGTGTGGAATTCCCAGCTGTCAGTGGCAAACACTGCCTCTATACACTTCAAACGCAAACTGGCCAATTAGTTCTTTCTTCGATAATCGGATTAGAGAAGAGCATAAAGCGGTAAATGTGGAGAATCTCAAGAAAACATTTGGGAACAGCACTTATAAAAAGACTTTTTTTTCTCTGTGAAAGCCAGAACTGTTAACGTCATCAACCTGATTCAGCCAAATTAGCGTCAGGAGTCTGAGTCGTTCCTGGTCAAGCAACCTTCTTCTAGCAATGGAAAAGAAAACTAGCAACAGTTCATGGCCTTCATCGCCTCAGTGAGGGCCGTTAGAAGACAACGCAGACACAGTCATTACTGTTATCTGACAAAGCAACACATCTCAGGTGTGAACCAAAAAGCACAATTTTAATTTGTTTGGGATCACTCTAATTCACATTCATCAACTTCCTCATTCCAAATTCATTCTTAATCATTTGCTTTATTTCATTTTATATTTTTTTATTTTAAATAACCAGTGTATGAAAACACTAATGTGCACGTATGTATTTACAGACAAGTTATTATTTTTAATTAATTTTAACACATTATTGTATTTTATTTGTAATGGCTTGTGTATGGAAGGAAGCTGGAAAGTTGGAAAATCATTTATGTATTTGTTTGAATACGTATTGAGTATGTATACTGCCATGTTCTGCTCTAATTTGTCCCTCAGCTTCTCTTCTCACTCTTGTACAGTCGCAACTGCCTCTTTTGTTCACTGTTTTCTCCTGACCTTCAATATCTAAAGATATTTCGGCTCTTGATATTTTTCCCTTTCTTTGCATTTTGAACTGAGCTAAGTTTTGTTTTTTCGATTTTATAATGTTCTCTTCCTCCTAAATAACAAAAAAAAAAGGCGCAATATCCTGACTGGAACAACACAGAAATAACCTGCACATAGAAGAGAGGAGCTTACGACGACGTTTCGGTCCGACTTGGAACATTTACAAAGTAAAGGTATTCTCTTCCTCCTGATATGATGCTCCCTGCCATAGAACACATCCTGGCTACCTAATGTATCGTCTCATTGAACAACTTTTATCCAGGTCCTTTGTCCATTACACTTCATTCAGGAATTTTCTCATTCATTCAAAGTTTCCTCTTCGAAACCCCTAATGAGTCGTGCCTTGGTACATGTAAGCAGCTCTTTTTCCAAGGAACGTCATTATCCTCGATTTCTTTGGATTGATCCTGATTGCCTCTCATTCCCTGGGTGATATGGGATCCGGATGGGTTGAGCGCCTTTCAAAGGTCGACTTTCTTCCGTTCTTCACCCGCCTTTTTTTTTTTTTTTTTTTTTTTTGCAGCCAGTTGGCCTGTGGGTAGTAGCCAAGTATCAAGTATCACCAATGAATGAGCCAGCAGTGTTGCTGCCTCATTCACTTTTCTTATCCTTGTTGTGTCCAGGACATGCTCTCACATTAAGTTTTCCATCACTTCTTTCATTCCAGTCTTCCATGCTTCTGGATCTCATTGCCGGTCCTAATTATTCCAGCCATTTTCTTTATCTTTAAATCCCATGATTAGTACCTTTCGTTTTCGCAATAGGAGTTCCTTTATAACCTCTTACTATGGTGTCAACCATTACTTTGTTGCTATCTTTATATTCCTATCATAATGTCCTTCTTTTTGGTGGTGGGTTGTGAATCACTGATAATACATCTTTGACTTCCTCAGTCTCAATTGCGCCCACTGATATCCATATATTTCTCTCGTGTCTTCAAAACTTCACTAGTTTTTAAATAACCTAGTATCTCGTCCCGCGTTTCTTCTTTCATTGCTAGATATTCAGCTGGGAAAATATACTCTGTTATCATTTCATTTACTTTTGTCTTTGTGAATGTGATGTCCCAGGTTGCCTCTGCTGTCTCTTCTTTCACCATTATTGGTTTATAAAACTGAGCTTGTTTTCTTTTACTATGCTTTTGGATTGTGAGGAAAGAAGTGTTGAGGCTTGGGATGGAGTGTGCAGTGTGTCAGGAGCATGAGTCAGGAATATCGTTGTAGATAGTGGAGAGAGGGTGAAGGATGTGGAGTTATTGTTATTGTGAGATTTTTGAATGCTCAGTGATCGCTCATTTTTTAACCCACTTTTCCCTCTCCCTTGTCTCCCTCTGCTTCTCTCTCAAGTAAATTTACCTTCTTTCACAAATGTTATTTCTCCATTTCCGTTCTGTCTAGGTACAAGTATACGTAGTGATACCTTAAAATCGTCAATAGTTCTTTCTGATCCATGACCTTTCTTCGGATGTTATTTTCAATATGTGTATTTCCCGATTCTTAGAAAAATTTCCATCTGCTCTAATTTTTCTTCTCGTACTCACTCATTTAGTGATATATTTCTCATGTCCCTCCTCCTCCCATATACTTCCTAATCTACAACAGCTTCCTCCAGTCCAAAGATCATCAGTTTCCTTCGCCTTTAAAACTCCATGATGTCTCTCTTCTCACCTCTTGTGCCTCCTGGTCTTCTTACCTTACCACAGCTTCCTCCTAGAAACCATTTTACTCTCCTTCCCACTACTCACTCAACCTTCTGCTACTCACATACTAGTATTTCCTCCCACCATCTTTACCTATCGTGGTTTAATGCTCCTATGATTTATCATTTTACTTTCCTCTTCAACGAAGAAAATATTTTACCCAGTTTTCTGCCTATTCAAGTGGTGTAGCGACTGTCACTGAAGCATTATGATGATGGTACTGTTGGTTCCACTTGACTCAGTCATGTGTATAAGTTCTACCTGTGGCATCAGCCTCGCTAGTTCACGGTGAGACTTAACAGTAACTGCTGCCTTTAGTCGGTATTCTCATTCTATCCTGCATTTAGTACACTAGTCAGTGTATGTGTGGTACTGTACCCAGTGTTAGTTAGTTAGTTAGTTACCATTTTGTCCTAGGCACATGTCGATTAGACACTAGGCCTGCTGTATATGTCTGTGCATGTGTGTGTGTGTATGTGTGTATGTGTGCGTGTGCGTGTGTGTGTTGGTGTGTGTGTGGTGTGTGTGTGGTGTGTGGTGTGTGTGTGTGTGTGTGTGTGTGTGTGTGTGTGTGTGTGTGTGTGTGTGTGTGTGTGTGTGTGTGTGTGAGAGTGTGTGTGTGTGTGTGAGTGTGTGTGTGTGTGTGTGTGTGTGTGTGTGTGTGTGTGTGTGTGTGTGTGTGTGTGTGTGTGTGTGTGAGTGTGTGTGTGAGTGTGTGTGAGTGTGTGTGAGTGTGTTAGTTACCATTTTGTCCTAGGCACATGTCGATTAGACACTAGGCCTGTTGTATATGTCTGTGCATGTGTGTGTGTGTATGTGTGTATGTGTGCGTGTGCGTGTGTGTGTTGGTGTGTGTGTGGTGTGTGTGGTGTGTGTGTGGTGTGTGTGTGTGTGTGTGTGTGTGTGTGTGTGTGTGTGTGTGTGTGTGTGTGTGTGTGTGTGTGTGTGTGAGTGTGTGTGTGTGTGTGTGTGTGAGTGTGTGTGTGTGTGTGTGTGTGTGTGTGTGTGTGTGTGTGTGTGAGTGTGTGTGTGTGTGTGTGTGTGAGTGTGTGTGTGAGTGTGTGTGAGTGTGTTAGTTACCATTTTGTCCTAGGCACATGTCGATTAGACACTAGGCCTGTTGTATATGTCTGTGCATGTGTGTGTGTGTATGTGTGTATGTGTGCGTGTGCGTGTGTGTGTTGGTGTGTGTGTGGTGTGTGTGGTGTGTGTGGTGTGTGTGTGTGTGTGTGTGTGTGTGTGTGTGTGTGTGTGTGTGTGTGTGTGTGTGTGTGTGTGTGTGTGTGTGTGTGTGTGAGTGTGTGTGTGTGTGTGTGTGAGTGTGTGTGTGTGTGTGTGTGTGTGTGTGTGTGTGTGTGTGTGAGTGTGTGTGTGTGAGAGTGTGTGTGAGTGTGTGTGTGAGTGTGTGTGAGTGTGTTAGTTACCATTTTGTCCTAGGCACATGTCGATTAGACACTAGGCCTGTTGTATATGTCTGTGCATGTGTGTGTGTGTATGTGTGTATGTGTGCGTGTGCGTGTGTGTGTTGGTGTGTGTGTGTGTGTGTGTGAGTGTGTGTGTGAGTGTGTGTGTGAGTGTGTGTGAGTGTGTGTGAGTGTGTGTGTGAATGCGTGTGAATGCGTGTGTGAATGCGTGTGCGAATGCGTGTGTGAATGCGTGTGTGAATGCGTGTGTGAATGCGTGTGTGAATGCGTGTGAATGCGTGTGTGAATGCGTGTGTGAATGCGTGTGTGAATGTGTGTGTGAATGTGTGTGTGAATGTGTGTGTGAATGTGTGTGAATGTGTGTGTGAATATGTGTGTGTGAATATGTGTGTGTGAATATGTGTGAATATGTGTGTGAATGTGTGTGTGTGTGATGTGTGTGTGATGTGTGTGTGATGTGTGTGTGATGTGTGTGTGATGTGTGTGTACTCACGTAATTGTGGTTGCAAGGGTCGAGACTCGGCTCCTGGCCCCGCCTCTTCACTGATCGCTAATAGGTCCTCTCCCCCTCTGCTTCCTGAGCTTTGTCATACCTCTTCTTAAAACTATGTATGGTTCCTGCCTCCACTACTTCACTTGCTAGGCTATTCCACTTCCTGACGACTATGACTGAAAGTGTGTGTGTGTGTGTGTGTGTGTGTGTGTGTGTGTGTGTGTGTGTGCTGGGGTGTCCTAGCCTAGCCGAGAGACATTAGCATAAAATACCCATCACTCGTCCTTCTTTCATTATACAGTAGTTACACTACGAGTCGTGGTTGTCTGAGATACTGTTCATGTAACCCGCTTTTTTAAAACAGTTGTAAGTGTATACAATATTTTATAATAAATTAATATTTAATTTTTATTTTTTCTTGAATTTTATGCCCTATACATTTGAAAACTGGGAGATTTTAGTATCGTTGAGTTTAAAAATTCGCTGTAATTGCTGCCTTTCCCCCGGGAATTATATTAAACGAATTTCAGTTTTTTCTCGCATATGCTGACTGTCTCGTAATGAAAAATATTTGCCATGATAAAAATCTTAAACCGATTTTCTGGTTATTAGTCGACCCGCAATGATTACATTCATTTTCAGAAAAAAATAAAATACGTATTCACGGTCGATTTATTGAGGATAACACTGGATAACAATAAAAATTGTTGGGTTTGCTATTGAGATTAAAACAGATTTTCTTGTGTTATGATCATACTGATTCTAAATTTGAATTCGAAATTGAGCTAACACGTCAGGATCTTTATTTACTGGAAAACTTAGCTTCAAGAAGTGTTTATTTATAAGTCATGTTCAACCAAAATTTACAGCACAAGTGATAGTGTAACTATTTAAAATTCTATTCCCTTTTATAACGTGTGGAAAATACTGTATACATTTACCAGAAATTCAGTATTTATATGTAAATTGATGGCCATACTGTATTTAATAATATTTATGTCATAGAAAACGGAAAGCCTGCGTCTGCGCAGACGAGACTCGCCATCTTGGTTTTGAATTTGTATTAGAAACGTTGGTGAATGGGGAAGAATTTTTCGTGCTCTGGAGGTTAAAATTGTGCTGACACCTCTCAAATAGGAGGCGAAATTGGTGGATATGCATTCCTGCATAACTTGAGATATCAGGCGACTGGACAAGACCTCTCCAGGAACCTCAGATAAGCTCTCTAGATTTGTGTGTAATTCTGGCCAGCATTATTTTCATAGATTTAGTTAGAGTGAGGTTTTCTGAGTATGATACACATTAATCTCCAGTCAAATTGGTGAGTGATATTAAGATATATTTTCCTTCTGTTATGTAATTGTGCATATATATAACCATTTATTATTTTTAATATACAGTCCACAAATTTATATATTTACCAGTATTCCTGGTGTATGTATATTTCATATAATTAACAGGTCCAGAGCAACTTGTGGATATGACAGTGGTAGGTATCGAAGGGGGACATTTTTTGCGACCTAAGTGTCCCAAATTCCTACTTGTCTAACTGATGAATAATAATTATCTATGTTCATTTATTGTTATGTACATAATGATACATACAGATAAATGTAATTTTCCACATAACGTAAATGCTAAAGAATACTTCAAAAATGTTAAGGTTTACGTGTATGATTCACAGTAGCATCTCTCTAAAGAAACCAACAGTACCATCATTAATAGCAAAAAAAGGCACAATACCGTGACTGGAACGATACACACATAAAAGAGAGAAGCTTACGACGACGTTTCGGTCCGACTTGGATCATTTACAAAGTCACACTAACCAGAAGTGGAGCAGGACGGCTATATATAGGCAGGAAGAGGTGGTGGTAGTAGTAGTAGTAGTACAAGAAAGGTATGTAATACCGTCAAGATGAAATTAAGACACATGCGCAACACCCGGGCATCCCCTTTGGGCCTGAAACCCCTCTGATAGCGTACCTCCATTATACTGATATTCTGATGAATCCTTTCACCGAACTCATAACTAACAACACCAAAACTGGGTGGAAAGAAGCCCCTGAAAACGCACTCTCTTCATGGACATGGGGCAAGCCAGTGCTCTAAAGACTTTTATCATGTTTGCACTATTTACTCGTAAACAATTGTTCACTTTGTGCCTTTCTAGAAAGTTCTGGATAACTTGTCTGAAAGATTCACATGTAACTAGCATCAAGGTGATCAAGTAGAGGGTAGAGGCAGATTCTCCAGGACATCCTAACCCGGGTCTCCTCCAGGACATCCTGGCCCGGGTTTCCTCCAAGACATCCTAACCCGGATCTCCTCCAAGACATCCTAACCCGGGTCTCCTCCATGTGGTGACTCGGCCAGATTGTCAGACAATAATTAACATATTTGTGGCCCAAAATTTTTGTCATTAAATTAAAGACATCATTCAGCTTCATCATCAGCCGATATAATTTTTTTTCATAATTCCCGCTTCATATATAATGATGATGCATTAGTGGCATATGTTGTATGTTGATTTTTTTGCTGGCCGTTGTTTGATCTTGTAGTGTTTACCATCTACATGACTATTGCACAAACAAAAGAACAACATATGATTTGCGTAATCATGATGGGGGCAGCACCGGTCGACTAAGAACAAAAAAAGTCGTTTCCAAAGATATCTGAAGGTATTTAAAGTATTTTGGGGTTGCTGAATTCGAAAATGACAGTAGATTTTTCAAATTGACTCTAGTTTGTGAGATATTGCGTACCTACCCTCAATTAACAGGGAACTTGGCCATAACGCATGCATATGTATAAGTAGTGACAATCTGTATGTACAGATACTTATTTTATTTATAAGTGATTTAATATTTAACGAAAGACTGCATTAACAACGACCACGTAACAACACTAACCATTATTTTTTTATTTTTTCCAGATAAACATAAGTTCTTTACGAGGAGTCTGCTTGAACAATCCCAATACATTTTGCCACATTTGTGGCCAATACACTTTGGAAAAATAAATAAAAAAAAAACACACAGATTTTGTAAAACAAATTTTTTTTTTATTTTATTATCACACTGGCCGATTCCCACCAAGGCAGGGTGGCCCGAAAAAGAAAAACTTTCACCATCATTCACTCCATCACTGTCTTGCCAGAAGGGTGCTTTACACTACAGTTTTTAAACTGCAACATTAACACCCCTCCTTCAGAGTGCAGGCACTGTACTTCCCATCTCCAGGACTCAAGTCCGGCCTGCCGGTTTCCCTGAACCCCTTCATAAATGTTACTTTGCTCACACTCCAACAGCACGTCAAGTATTAAAAACCATTTGTCTCCATTCACTCCTATCAAACACGCTCACGTATGCCTGCTGGAAGTCCAAGCCCCTCGCACACAAAACCTCCTTTACCCCCTCCCTCCAACCTTTCCTAGGCCGACCCCTACCCCGCCTTCCTTCCACTACAGAATGATACACTCTTGAAGTCACTCTGTTTCGCCCCATTCTCTCTACATGTCCGAACCACCTCAACAACCCTTCCTCAGCCCTCTGGACAACAGTTTTGGTAATCCCGCACCTCCTCCTAACTTCCAAACTACGAATTCTCTGCATTATATTCACACCACACATTGCCCTCAGACATGACATCTCCACTGCCTCCAGCCTTCTCCTCGCTGCAACATTCATCACCCATGCTTCACACCCATATAAGAGCGTTGGTAAAACTATACTCTCATACATTCCCCTCTTTGCCTCCAAGGACAAAGTTCTTTGTCTCCACAGACTCCTAAGTCCACCACTCACCCTTTTCCCCTCATCAATTCTATGATTCACCTCATCTTTCATAGACCCATCCGCTGACACGTCCACTCCCAAATATCTGAATACATTCACCTCCTCCATACTCTCTCCCTCCAATCTGATATCCAATCTTTCATCACCTAATCTTTTTGTTATCCTCATAACCTTACTCTTTCCTGTATTCACTTTTAATTTTCTTCTTTTGCACACCCTACCAAATTCATCCACCAATCTCTGCAACTTCTCTTCAGAATCTCCCAAGAGCACCGTGTCATCAGCAAAGAGCAACTGTGACAACTCCCACTTTATGTGTGATTCTTTATCTTTTAACTCCACACCTCTTGCCAAGACCCTCGCATTTACTTCTCTTACAACCCCATCTATAAATATATTAAACAACCACGGTGACATCACACATCCTTGTCTAAGGCCTACTTTTACTGGGAAATAATTTCCCTCTTTCCTACATACTCTAACTTGAGCCTCACTATCCTCATAAAAACTCTTCACTGCTTTCAGTAACCTACCTCCTACACCATACACCTGTAACATCTGCCACATTGCCCCCCTATCCACCCTGTCATACGCCTTTCCCAAATCCATAAATGCCACAAAGACCTCTTTAGCTTTATCTAAATACTGTTCACTTATATGTTTCACTGTAAACACCTGGTCCACACACCCCCTACCTTTCCTAAAGCCTCCTTGTTCATCTGCTATCCTATTCTCCGTCTTACTCTTAATTCTTTCAATAATAACTCTACCATACACTTTACCAGGTATACTCAACAGACTTATCCCCCTATAATTTTTGCACTCTCTTTTGTCCCCTTTGCCTTTATACAAAGGAACTATGCATGCTCTCTGCCAATCCCTAGGTACCTTACCCTCTTCCATACATTTATTAAATAATTGAACCAACCACTCCAAAACTATATCCCCACCTGCTTTTAACATTTCTATCTTTAACCCATCAATCCCGGCTGCCTTACCCCCTTTCATTTTACCTACTGCCTCACGAACTTCCCCCTCGCTCACAACTGGCTCTTCCTCACTCCTACAAGATGTTATTCCTCCTTGCCTTATACACGAAATCACAGCTTCCCTATCTTCATCAACATTTAACAATTCCTCAAAATTTTCCCTCCATCTTCCCAATACCTCTAACTCTCCATTTAATAACTCTCCTCTCCTATTTTTAACTGACAAATCCATTTGTTCTCTAGGCTTCCTTAACTTGTTAATCTCACTCCAAAACTTTTTCTTATTTTCAACAAAATTTGTTGATAACATCTCACCCACTCTCTCATTTGCTCTCTTTTTACATTGCTTCACCACTCTTAACCTCTCTCTTTTTCTCCATATACTCTTCCCTCCTTGCATCACTTCTACTTTGTAAGAACTTCTCATATGCTAACTTTTTCTCCCTTACTACTCTCTTTACATCATCATTCCACCAATCGCTCCTCTTCCCTCCCGCACCCACTTTCCTGTAACCACAAACTTCTGCTGAACACTCTAACACTACATTTTTAAACCTACCCCATACCTCTTCGACCCCATTTCCTATGCTCTCATTTGCCCATCTATCCTCCAATAGCTGTTTATATCTTACCCTAACTGCCTCCTCTTTTAGTTTATAAACCTTCACCTCTCTCTTCCCTGATGCTTCTATTCTCCTTGTATCCCATCTACCTTTTACTCTCAGTGTAGCTACAACTAGAAAGTGATCTGATATATCTGTGGCCCCTCTATAAACATGTACATCCTGAAGTCTACTCAACAGTCTTTTATCTACCAATACATAATCCAACAAACTACTGTCATTTCGCCCTACATCATATCTTGTATACTTATTTATCCTCTTTTTCTTAAAATATGTATTACCTATAACTAAACCCCTTTCTATACAAAGTTCAATCAAAGGGCTCCCATTATCATTTACACCTGGCACCCCAAACTTACCTACCACACCCTCTCTAAAAGTTTTTCCTACTTTAGCATTCAGGTCCCATACCACATTGACTCTCTCACTTGGTTCAAAGGCTCCTATACATTCACTTAACATCTCCCAAAATCTCTCTCTCTCCTCTACATTCCTCTCTTCTCCAGGTGCATACACGCTTATTATGACCCACTTTTCGCATCCAACCTTTACTTTAATCCACATAATTCTTGAATTTACACATTCATATTCTCTTTTCTCCTTCCATAACTGATCCTTCAACATTACTGCTACCCCTTCCTTTGCTCTAACTCTCTCAGATACTCCAGATTTAATCCCATTTATTTCCCCCCACCGAAACTCCCCTACCCCCTTCAGCTTTGTTTCGCTTAGGGCCAGGACATCCAACTTCTTTTCATTCATAACATCAGCAATCATCTGTTTCTTGTCATCCGCACTACATCCACGCACATTTAAGCATCCCAGTTTTATAAAGTTTTTTTCTTCTCTTTTTTAGTAAATGTCTGCAGGAGAAGGGGTTACTAGCCCATTGCTCCCGGCATTTTAGTCGCCTCATACGACACGCATGGCTTACGGAGGAAAGATTCTTTTCCACTTCCCCATGGGCAATAGAAGAAATAAGGAAGAACAAGAGCTATTTAGAAAAAGGAGAAAAACCTAGATGTATGTATATATATATATGCATGTGCGTGTCTGTGAAGTGTGACCAAAGTGTAAGTAGGAGTAGCAAGATATCCCTGTTATCTAGCGTGTTTGAGACAGAAAAAAAGAAACCAGCAATCCTACCATCATGCAAAACAGTTACAGGTTTCTGTTTCACAGTCATCTGGCAGGACGGTAGTACTTCCCTGGGTGGTTGCTGTCTACCAACCTACTTCCTACTTATTTATCTTGTTTATTTTGGAGTGACACTTGGAGAACATGACGAGTGTTGTGCAAAACTGTGTAGAATGCTTTCTATAGTGGAAAAGTAAGCAAAGGAAAAATTTAAACTTGGGCGTGTCTATGGTGTGGATAGAGCCGAAAAGCCACGACGAAAATTGTTATATCTGTATGGTGAATGTGAAAGGTTTCAATCAGTGCAAGAAAGTCAAGTCAGAATATCCTGAAATGGAGTGAGCAAGGAGACCTGTGCCACACAGTGAAGATGTTCCCATAACGGTGTTTACAACACTGCCTGATCTTGAAGAAACTCAGGGTTTTGGATGTAACACAGGTGACAGCAGTGGAAGTGAATATGAAGTAAGCATTTCAACACCCTAGAGCAGTGGTTCCCAAACTGGGGGTAAATTACCCCCTGGGGGTAATTTAACCATTTTTGGGGGGTAATGGAGGGGTGACAGAAAAAAAGTTATGAATTCTGAAAATCAAGAAAACAATGCGGTACCCGGTATGAGGATTATTGTTAACTTTGTCTTAGTATATAAAGTTGTAAAGTAAACCTATTATAAGTAAGTAATAAAGTTAAACCAAATAACAATAAACATCAAAAACTAATATACAGTATTAGAAAAGAAGAAATATATAGCTAAGTGTGTGGAAACCCAAAAGTATTTTGACAAGTATGCTTCAGGACAAAAGTCACTCAGTAGCCCAGATGGACCTGTCCAGTACGCGTCACTCACTTCCTCAGGCTGCCTCTATTTCACACTATCAGTTTATCTGTGAGCATCAGCTGAGGTAAACATAAGCTGGTATGTATGTGTACTGCCCTGTGCAGTATATAGTTAGTATTTACCCACTGTTACTGTGAATTTGTAGCTATTATTAATTTTATATATAATGTATGTATGGTTCTTACGTTTTCAATGGTTTTGCTAGGATTAGCAGAGTATGCGAGGCTGTATACGTTCACGTTTAGCCATATATATCAATAATAACAACATTTTGTGAAAGGGGTAACATGCTTTATGTGGCATGTTAAATTGGGTAACAAGCTGAAAAAGTTTGGGAACCACTGCCCTAGAGGTTCTCCCGAGAAGAACTCAATGATCTGATACGTGACCTCAGTCTGTCAAAGCAAGCAACTGAACTTTTACCATCTAGACTAAAAGAAAAGAACTGTCTATAATAAGAAGCTAAAATAAGAGCTTATAGGACAAGAGAAGTTGAATTCCTTCCTTCAGCCAAGATGAAGAACTTGTATACCGCAATAACATCCCTGGACATATTCGAATTATAATTGAATATCCACCAGCAGAATAGCGGCTGTTTATAAACAACTCCATTAGTAGCTTGAAATGTGTCTTGTTCCACAGTGGTAATCAATATACATCTCTTCCAAGTGCTCACTTAACAAAACTGGGCTGATGACCAACACAGAAAAATATCGTACAAACAACGTTTTCAAATGCAGTAATTAGTGGTAATTGAATGATTTATCTATGCTAATATGCTATTATACAGAATGAAGTGCTAAATGATTTGACTTTTGCATGATCTAAAAAATAATTTCAATAGGTTTTGTAAGTTAGCCCTGTCTGTTCAAAATATTTTTCACATCTTTCATATTTTTCAATGGGATACCAAATTTAGCAAAAATTAGAGCCAGTCTAACAAAATCGTTGACATATTCGGAATCAGCTTCACAAATTTACCCTAAAATCGGTGTAATATCACCAATCAAAAAATGTAATGACCAGTGATATATAATTCTATCAGTTTTCGGTCGCCACAAATACATATTCCACTCGCAGTCGTTGTATAGAGTAAGTTTGAGCAGAATTTCCATAAACTCTTATGTTTCCTCTAATCCCCCAGAATGAGCCACTGGCATAAATAGCTTTTCATTGATATTGTGAAGGAGCATTGTTTTCAAATAGACTTTGCTGGAATCGTTGTATAGTGTGTAATCGTCAGGATGGGGCTCATAGCCCAGTTCCTTCATAAGATCATTCATATCATTGCAGAAGCACATCGTCCCCTATATTATGCAGGATACTGCAGTGTTGTAAAATACAAAAAGTTTAAATATAGTTTAATAAATGGTGTTAATGCTTAAGTGGACATGGACTGAAAAGGCAAACGGATGCGTTTTAGACACTAGCAGTTTTGAGTGTATAGGCGAGAGAGAGGTGGGTGAGGTAGTGACGAGAGATCACTTGTGGGAACGAGGTGTCACGGAGTTTGGTTAAATAGTGCGTGGTATTTTGGGTGTGTTTTAGGTCATAAGTTGCTTGAGGAATTTTTTTTTTGTAATCTTAACTTGGCCCTAGCACTGAGAAAGGAGCTAGTATTTATGTGGGACCTGTGTGATTACCGGAAAGTACAGAAATGGTTATATTCTCACCGGCCGGCTGGAAGCAGGCAGGGAATGGCGATCTACAGGTGCTATTAATATTTTATTCCCCTGTGGTCTAGCAATGATCCTTGTGGGTTTAGCACTTGGTTTTGATTGTAATAATATTAATGAGGCCTAACTAAGTACCTGGTGAAGGTATAATGGTGTATGGTATTTTTTGTAATCGTGTTGTGTGCTGAGTATTGTCCAGCTGTTTAACACTCCTGGTGAATTTACCTTCTGATCCTAGGGTAGTGTATTTTGTTTAATATTTAATATGCTCTTAGATAAGGCTTTAAAAAGTTCAGATATGTAACACCCACTTTGACAGAACACTGCCAGACTAGTATGAAAATGACTTTATTATTTTTTTTTGGGGGGGGTCCACTCTTGTAAGCATGATCCAAGCAGTTATGCTATCTGCTTTGATAGGTCCAGGTCGTTCAAGTCCTGTAGAGTGATTAAGTGAGGTTGTTTCAAAATCTCAGATTCTGGTGGTTCATAAACATCAGTATTATCAGTTTATACAGTAATGTCACGTGTAGTGTTACAAGCAGAGGTTTCAACCTTGATTCCAACTCTGGTATGTTATCTTTTCCTTGATTTTCTCTGAGAGATCAACCACATTAGCCACGCAGAAAGTAAAGTTATTCAGGTGATTCATTAGTTTTCGCCTCAACCCTGAATTTCATTGATTACGTTTCACATTCAACCACTGTGTCAGTTCACTGGTGCAAACGGAACAGCATATATATGGAACCCATGTTTTATTGGTTTAAAAACACAAATTATGTCTTTATCTCACATTTTGTAAGCGCAGTACTGCCTGAGACGATTTCGTATTTTTTTTCATTGATTACTTTCTGTATTCTTACCACATATTCTCAAAAGCTCTCTTTATTATTCAGGTTTCCTTGTCTGTTTGTGTTAATCTGAAATGGAGATTTCATATAATAGAGCAAAAGAAATCGAAAACAAATATGGATACATATGTGGCAGAAAAATACAATTTCAGCAAAACCAACACCACTGTATACAATGAGTAATAACTTTTTGTAAATACGTCTGAACACTGAGACACCCACAACATAACTGATGCTCTTTTGACTCTTCCTGGGAAGCAAGCATGATGCATAGGATTCACGTTTTTGCCTATAATCAGAGAGATATAAAACTTTCTGCGGAGGTGTATTCGACTTTAAATATGTAACATAGATCAACATGTTGCTAATATCTTATCTGATTGGTTAATTTTGACTCTAGATTCAGTTTCAGCATGCTAATAATAACCTTAAAAGCTTTCCCTCATAATAGTAGCAAATTTACTGTTGTCCATTGTAACTTACGTTTATCTGCAACTGGTCAGCAGAGAATGGCATGATAAGACACGTTTCTCTCAAATTATCTTGGCGAAAAATTTTGCAGTCAGAGTTGTTGTATACAGTGACATAGTAGTGGCCGATAATTAGGTGAGTTCCGAGAAAATAGAGGAAAGCTCTAGCTCCTCGAGAGCAGAGATTTTCACCAGCATCAAGACACTAAAGAGGGAGTTCTCTCTGGGAACTTTTCCTCCTCTTCAGATAGTAACACAGGCCAACCCTTTCCTCTCAGGACTCCAACACCCTCTTCCCCCACCTTCACAAAGAATTTATGTTATTTCATCGATGTTGGAACGCCGTATGCCTGGAATTTGGAAAAGTTTTATATTCCAATCCACCCACTCACAAAAAAATTCCTAACGGGATTCTACTCACTCATTTAAAAAACGCGAACTTTATCTTTTCCCTCCTTACCGTTTAATAACAAAATTATTCCTGTTACTTTTTTAAGTTAAAAGCTATCAGTTGTAGGTAGGTCATTAAGACTATATATCACTTGCACACTATTACCAGGATTTCTTTAAAACATAAAAGAGGAGTTGAACTGAAATTTCAGGATATATTTTCAGAGATACAGCCCTCTCATATATATATATATATATATATATATATATATATATATATATATATATATATATATATATATATATATATATATATATATATATATATATATATATATATATATATATATGTCGTGCCGAATAGGCAGAACTTGCCATCTTGGCTAAAATAGCAACGCTCATCTTGCCATATAGGACGAGTGAAAATTTGTGTATGCAATGATTTCGCCAAAATCAATTTGAACCTATCGAATAAAATATATTTCATTGTGTTTGTTTAGTATTAAATTACTGTAAACGTATCTAAAATATATTTAGTTGGGTTAGGCTAAAATAAATTGTTCTTGTTATAATAAGGTTAGGTAAGTTTTCTAAGATTCTTTTGTTGCAAAATTATAAAATTTTACATTAACATTAATGAAAAAAATATATCTATAAACGTATAAGAGAAAATTTTAGAAAGGACCTAATTTTAAATGAGTTCTTGCTAATTGACCAGTTTTACATATTCGGCACGATATATATATATATATATATATATATATATATATATATATATATATATATATATATATATATATATATATATATATATATATATATATATATATATACATATATGTGTGGTGCCGAATAGGCAGAACTTGCGATCTTGGCTTAAATAGCAACGCTCATCTTGCCATATAGGAAAAGCGAAAATTTGTGTATGCAATAATTTCGCCAAAATCATTCTGAACCTAACAAAAAAATATATTTCACTGTGTTTGTTTAGTATTAAATTACTGTAAACAAATCTGAAATATATATAGTTGGGTTAGGCTTAAATAAATTGTTCTTGTTATAATAAGGTTAGGTAAGTTTTCTAAGATTCTCTTGGTGCAAAATTGTAATTTTTTACATTAACGTTAATGAAAAAAATATATCTTTAAACGTATATGAGAAAATTTCAGAAAGGAATTAATTTTAAATGAGTTCTTGCTAATTGACCAGTTTTACATATTCGGCACGACATATATATATATATATATATATATATATATATATATATATATATATATATATATATATATATATATATATATATATATATAATATATATATATATATTATATATATATATATATATATATATATATATATATATATATATGTATGTCTATATATATATACTATATATGTATATATGTATATATATATATACTATATATATATATATATATATATATATATATTTATATATATATTATATATATGTATATATATATGTCTGTATATATATATAAAATATATCTATATATATATATATATATATATATATATATATATATATATATATATATATATATATATATATATATATATAAACATAAGAAAGAAGGAACACTGCAGTAGGCCTACTGACCCATGCGAAGCAGGTTCATGTCACCCTCCGGCTTAGTCCAATGACCCACCTAGTCAGGTCATTCCACTTAAGGAGCAATGCATCAGACCTAGTAGAACAAGGTAGTCAGGTCCAACTCACACCCACCCACACCTACTCATGTATTTATCTAACCTATTTTTAAAACTACAGAACGTCTTCCCTTCTTTGACGGCACCCGGGAGTTTGTTCCATGCATCCACAACTCTATTACCAAACCAGTGCTTTCCTATATATTTCCTAAATCTGAATTTTTCCAACTTGAAACCATTACTGCGAGTCCTGTCTTGGCTGCGAATTTTCAGCACACTATTTACATCTCCTTTATTTATTCCTATTCTCCATTTATACACCTTGATCATATCACCCCTACTTCTATGCCTTTCTATAGAGTGCAGATGCAGGGCCCTCAGTCTATCCTCATAGGGAAGATTTCTGACAAATGGGATCGACATTGTCATCCTCATCTGCACGTTTTCCAGAGCATTTATATCCATTCTGTAATACGGTGACCAGAACTGTGCAGCATAATCTAAATGAGGCCTAACCAAGGTTAAATAGAGTTGAAGAACAACCTGAGGACTTCTTTTATTTATACTTCTTGGTATGAAGCAAAGAATTCTGTTAGCTTTATTGCGAACACTAATGCACTGTTGTCTTTGTTTTGGATTACTGCTAACCAGAACTCCTAAATCCTTTTCACAATCAGTAGTATGAAGATCTACATTAGTTTATATGTGGCATGGTTATTTTCCAGTCCAATATTTAGAACTTTGCATTTGTCTATATTAAACTGCATCTGTTACTTCACCGACCATTGCATCAGTCTATTCAAATTATCCTGGAGTGCTCTAATGTCCTCATTACAAGGAATTGGACGGCCTATTTTGGTGTCATCAGCAAACTTGCTTATGTCTCTAATGTCGCTTATGTAAATTGTGAACAACAAGGGGCTCAACACTGACCCCTGCGGAATACCGCTTTTGACGTGCCCCCATTCTGATTTCTTCCCATTTATGCAAACTCTCTGCTGCCTATTTGTAAACCATGCCTCTACCCAGGAAAAAATTTCTCCTCCTATTCCGTGTGCCTTAAGTTTCCTTAATAGCCTCTGATGTGGATCTCTATCAAAAGCCTTACTGAAGTCCATATACACAATATCATATTCATTAACATGATCTACCTCCTCAAACACTTTAGAGAAAAAAGTTAGTAAATTTGTAAGACAGGAACGCCTCTTTGTAAAATCGTGTTGAGATTCATTAATCAATTTATGCCTATCAAGATGGCTACGAATTGTTTCGACAGTTACTGATTCCAAAAAGTTTCCCACTATGAAGGTAAGGCTTATTGGACTATAGTTCGAAGCTAAGGCCCTGTCGCCTGCCCTGTAAATAGGTATTACATTTGGCATTTTCCACTCAACAGGCACTATGCCAGTTTGTAGTGATATATTGAAAAGATTTGCCAAAGGTTTGCTAAGTTCCTCTTTATATTACTTTAGAACCCTTGCAAACAATTCATTAGGCCTGGGGATTTGTTAGGTTTTAATGTCACTATTTTTCTGAAGACCATGTCACTAGTTACCGCAATCGTTTATAATTTATTATCGTCCTGTTCTACATAATTTATTATTTCTCGAATTTCGCTAGTATCTTCCTGGGTAAAAACTGAGAGGAAGTAAGTTTTGAAAACTTCACACATATCCTTATCACTGTCAGTGATCTGACCTGAGTTACTCTTAAGTGGGCCAGTCTTGTCCCTAATCTTACTTCTGTATACCTGAAAGAACCCTTTTGGGTTAGTCTTTGAATCCCTTGCGACCTTAGCCTCATAATCCCTTTTTGCTTGTCTTATTCATTTTTACATTTCTCTCTTTAATTGAATATATTGATTTCTTAACTGCCATCCCCTTTTTCGATACGCCTAAATATGCCTCTCTTTTGACCAGTTAAATTTTTAATTAATTTTTCATCCATTTTGGATCATTTTTGTTAGATATAATTTCCCTACTCAAGAGAAAAGTTGTCTGGGCAGCTAAAACTATGCTCTGAAAAAACGTCATATTGGCAACCAAGATCACCTACCTGACCTATAGTCAGGAGGCCTGGTCACAGACCGGGCCGCGGGGGCGTTGACCCCCGAAACTCTCTCCAGGTAAACTCCAGGTAAACTCCAGGACATCCCAGTTTAGCCCACCCAGGTAATTTTTCAGTCCCATGAAATCGGCCAAGCGAAAGTCTGGGACAGAGATTTGACTGCAGTTATCTGGGAAATTCCATGATTTATTGAAACTAAGTGATTTGTGATCGCTTTCCCCAAGCTCATCATTAACCTGATTCTTTGTTGGCAAGAACGAAGCCAAGCAGATTGTTTCCTCTAGTTGGTTCTGTCACAACCTGTTCTAAAAAGCAATCCTGAACCGTATCAAGAAAGTCACTAAACTAAAGATTTCCAGTTACATTGTTCCAATCAATTTGTCTAAAGTTAAAATCTCCCATTAACACAGCATTTTCATATGTAGACCCCCCTTATAAATTTCGTCCCATAACAGCTTACTGCACTCGTTATCAAGCTTTGGGGGCCTATATATCACACCCAAAATTAATTTGCCACGACCCTCGAGAAACTGTAGTCAAAAAGATTCTGTTTCCGATGTTTCTAATCTTATATCATGTCTAAGACAATAGTTTAAATTGTCTCTGACAAACATCGCCACTCCACCACCCTTCCTGTTGACCCTATCAGTGTGGAATAGTTTATAACCCTGTATGCTGCATTCAGAAGGCATTTCTCTATCTTTCAGGTTGAACCAGGTCTCCGTTATAGCAATAATATCTATATTACCTGCACTTGCAAGTAATCTTAGCTTATCTAACTTATTTCTTAGACTCCTACTATTTGCATTGTAAATCTTAAGGAACTAGTCACTCGTTGCCCTCTACTACCTCTCTTTGTTTGTTGATCAATTGGTATGCCTTTACCAACAACTTTACGTTGAATATTGTCTTTTAAACATATCCCTGGATTATCCCTGTAATATCTGCTGCTTTCACCCCTAATACTGCAGCTTGATTGTTTCCTACAAACATCCATACCTCTATAATCTATCAGTTTAAAGTGCCGAATAGATAAAACTTGCGATTTTGGCTTAAATATCAATTTTCTTCTCTAATAAGGCAAGCAAAATTTTGTGTATGCAATAATTTCTCAAAAAACATTCTGAACCTAACGAAATAAAATATATTTCAATGTGTTTATTTTTATTACATTATTGTAGACTCATCTAAAATATATCCAGTTGAATTAGGCCAAATTAAATTGCGCTTGTTATGATAAGGATAGGTAAGTTTTCTAAGATTCGTTTGGTACAAAATTATTAATTTTTACATTATCATAAATGGAAAAAATATATATCATTAAACGTGTTAGAGAAAATTTTAGATAGGACTTAATTTTATATATATATATATATATTTATATATATATATATATATATATATATATATATATATATATATATATATATATATATACATATATATATATATATATATATATATATATATATATATATATATATATATATATATATATATACACACACACACATATATATATATATATACACACACACACACACATATATATATATATATATATATATATATATATATATATACACACATATATATATATATATATATTATAAATATATATATATTTATATTTATATAGCCGGACTTGAGTCCTGGAAATGGGAAGTGCAATGCCTGCACTCTAAAGGAGGGGTTTGGGATATTGGCAGTTTGGAGGGAAACGTTGTGTATCGTGTATCTTTATATGTATATGCTTCTGAACTGTTGTGTTCTGAGCACCTCTGCAAAAACAGTGATTATGTGTGAGTGAGGTGGAAGTGTTGAATGATGATGAAAGTATTTTTTTTCTTTTGGGGGATATTCTTTCTTTTCTTGGGTCACCCTGCCTCGGTGGGAGACGGCCGACTTGTTAAATATATATATATATATATATATATATATATATATATATATATATATATATATATATATATATATATATATATATATATATATATATATATATATATATATATATATATATATATATAATATATATATATATATATATATATATATATATATATATGCAAAACAACCACTCTGAAAGAACAGAGAAATTCCAAGAGCTTTCGTGACTACTCACATTATCAAGGAACTATGAAAGTAAAGCATCCAAGGAAGCTATATAAGGGGTCTGGCCAACACCTCACTATCAGATCCCACAACGGTTAAACACCTGACGTGCGCCGGCCGAACTGGACAGGTCCTTTGCACAACTCACCAACAAACTATTCTACCCAAGAAAATTTAAAAATTATTATTTGTCCAGTGTATTATTAAATTCTTCCCAAATTCTATTAATTATAAATGGATCTAATTTATATAAACCAAAGGAAATATTCATATTATTGTCAAAACTGCTTTTTATGAAACAAGATTCAATTATATTCCTGTCGACCATGGACTTGCTTGATACTACTTTCTCAACTTTTTGAAAATCAATTGGATGGTTAAAATCTCTTACATGAACAAATAGAGCATTGGAATCTTGTC
Organism: Cherax quadricarinatus; assembly: GCF_038502225.1. Classification (NCBI taxonomy): domain Eukaryota; kingdom Metazoa; phylum Arthropoda; class Malacostraca; order Decapoda; family Parastacidae; genus Cherax; species Cherax quadricarinatus. The sequence goes on from NC_091298.1 coordinate 37,669,907, forward strand.
CAGTTATAATGCTATATTTATGTTGTTTTAATCTTAGTTCGAGATTTTTACCAGTTTGACCGTAATAAACTTTATCTCAAATTTTAAAAGGAATCTTATAGACACATCCATCAGCATTTTGGAGGGAAATTCTTAATCAAAAGTTTTTTTTACTGTATCAAGATTTTTGAATACAACTTTATCGCAAATTTTAAAAGGAATCTTATATTCTGAAATCACCTGTTTACTGTGATCTTATTGCATATATATATAAATATATATATATATATATATATATATATATATATATATATATATATATATATATATATATATATATATATATATATATATATACAAGGAATTCGCGAGAGCCGGCGAAATATACACAAACACTGATCTCTGGCTGAAGGAGACTCGAACCTACGAACCTTAGGACAAGGTACGCAGTGCTTTACCAATCTACCCACACTGGACAATACCTTGGCGTGTAGCTTGGGCTACACGTTTGATCCAAGGCAGCCAGGTTTCAGGGAGAAGGCTTACAGCTTTTCATCTCATCCCCTGCATGCATCAGCCTTACTAGAGATTGGATCAAACGTGTAGCGCAAGCTACACGCCAAGGTATTGTCCGGTGTGGGTAGATTGGTAAAGCACTGCGTACCTTGTCCTAAGGTTCGTAGGTTCGAGTTTCCTTCAGCCAGAGATCACTGTTTGTGTACATTTCGCCTGCTCTCGCGAATTCCTTGCATTGTTCAAATCTCTAGTAAGGCTGATGCATGCCGGGGATGAGATGAAAAGCTGTAAGCCTTCTCATTGAAAGTTGGCTGCCTTGGATCAAACGTGTAGCGCAAGCTACACGCCAAGGTATTGTCCAGTGTGGGTAGATTGGTAAAGCACTGCGTACCTTGTCCTAAGGTTCGTAGGTTCGAGTCTTCTTCAGCCAGAGATCAGTGTTTATATATATATAGATATATATATATATATATATATATATATATATATATATATATATATATATATATATATATATATGTGTGTGTGTGTGTGTGTATGTGTGTGTGTGTGTGTGTGTGTGCAAGGAATTCGCAAGAGCAGGCGAATTATACACAAACACTGATCTCTGGCCGAAGGAGACTCGAACCTACGAACCTTGGAACAAGGTACGCAGTGCTTTACCATTCTCACCACACTGGACAATACCTTGGCGCCCAGCTTGCGCTAGACGTTGATCCAAGGCAGCCAGCTTTCAGGGAGCAGGCTTACAGCTTTTCATCTCATCCCGTGCATGCATCGACCAACTAGAGGTGAGAATGGAAAAGCACTGCGTACCTTGTTCCAAGGTTCGTAGGTTTGAGTCTCCTTCGGCCAGAGATCAGTGTTTGTGTTTATATATATATATATATATATATATATATATATATATATATATATATATATATATATATATATATATATATGTATATATATATATATATATATATATATATATATATATATATATATATGTATATATATACACATATATATATATATATATATATATATATATATATATATATATATATATATATATATATATATATATATATATATATATATATATATATATATATATATGTGTGTGTGTGTGTGTGTGTGTGTGTGTGTGTGTGTATATGCAGTATATAAGAAAGCTACCATTGTGTGCTCATACATTCGCGACTTTTCCAACCATGAGACCAGAGTTAAAAGGAGTGTATTTCTTACTGTGTTTCTGAGAACCTGTAGAGTGTGCAGTCTGGAGTTCCTAGGTGAAGAAATTAAGAAAATATTTGACATTGGCATGAAATTACAGTATCCTAAGGTGTTTGTGGAATCTGCCTTCCTGGCAGCTAAGGAAACTTATTGTAGGACAGAACCTAGGATAGCACCTCAGACCAAGAATATGCTGGTCCTCCCATACAATGAGAATTTATGTATCCTGCCGCATGCTCTTGAAGGTTTAATATACAAGTAGTATTTAAAAATTCATGATCTGTTAGGAGCATCCTGATCAAGAATTCTCCCCAGCAACGTGCTTGTGGTGTCTACAGAGTTTCTTTCAACAGTTGCAGTCTTCTCTATTTGAGACAAATGGGAAAACCATTATAGGTAAGAATTTCCCAACACTGTTACCCGATACATATAGCACAGGAGTCGAACGCGATATTCAATCATATTAGAGTTTATAATAACCCGACAAATTGGCGGGAGGCAAAAGTCATCTTCCCTTGTTCCTCTTGGTTTGAAAGGAATATTGTAGTTTCGGCAATTATTAAGCATGATAGACATTCATTATACAATATCAGTAACGGATTGTTCAAAGTAGATGCTTTTTTAGTTGAGACAGTAGTACACAGTCTAAAAATTGGCTCTTATACGAATGCATTAGACTGTTTTAAATGTATTGCAACACCGAGGAATTAAGGCTTATTTCTCCAGCAATTTCTGAAGGTTGAACAAGAATTTGTCTCAGAATTATGTGGGTTGAATAACTGTGGCCGTCTTCCTTGTTATTACAGATGCCGCCTTCTTTAAATGAGTGTATTTTAATGAGCCCCATTTACATTACATAACTTTTAGAAATCTCCCCTTTAAATGTTACCGTTTTCTCGTCTCCCCCCCCCCATTTAAATGGACACGTTGTCCCGTGGGTGGCTACTCCATAATTGCCAGAGACTTCTACATCACTCACAATATATTTATATATGTCAAGTTACTGATATCATAGCAGAGTGTGGCCGAATTTTTTATTATTGCCACATTAACTTTGCTGAGGCTATTCCAATATCAATGCTTGTTGGATTTTTCTAATGCTGTAATATTCATCCTTCTGGCTTTGGGTGCTGGTGTGCCTGGGAGCACCTCCTGTTTCCTTCTCTCTCTCTCCCTCACTCACTCACTCCAGTGAAGATGTCGTTTTGGAATGTACCTGCTTTGACATCCGTCTCTTTTCTGCAATTTTGTAAGCGCCAGATGATGTGTTAATTGCAACACGAAAAGCCTACAGCTATTATTCTATTCTCCTCGTGATTGTTATATATATATATATATATATATATATATATATATATATATATATATATATATATATATATATATATATATATATACAAGGAATTCGCGAGAGCAGGCGAAATATACACAAACACTGATGTCTAGCTGATGGAGACTCGAACCTACGAACCTTAGGACAAGGTACGCAGTGCTTTACCAGTCTACCCACACTGGACAATACCTTGGCGCCCAGCTTGCGCTAGACGTTGATCCAAGGCAGCCAGATTTCAGGGAGAAGGCTTACAGCTTTTCATCTCATCTCCTGCATGCATCAGCCTTACTAGAGATTTGAACAATGCAAGGAATTCGCGAGAGCAGGCGAAATATACACAAACACTGATCTCTGGCCGAAGGAGACTCGAACCTACGAACCTTGTAACAAGGTACGCAGTGCTTTACCATTCTCACCACACTGGACAATACCTTGGCGCCCAGCTTGCGCTAGACGTTGATCCAAGGCAGCCAGCTTTCAGGGAGAAGGCTTACAGCTTTTCATCTCATCCCTTGCATGCATCAACCAACTAGAGGTGAGAATGGTAAAGCACTGCGTACCTTGTTCCAAGGTTCAGAGGCCTGATTCTCCTTCGGCCAGAGATCAGTGTTTGTGTCTATATATATATATATATATATATATATATATATATATACATATACATATATATGTGTATATATATATATATATATATATATATATATACATATATATGTATACATATATATATATGTATAGGTAGTAGGTTGGTAGACAGCAACCACCCAGGGAAGTACTACCGTCCTGCCAGATGACTGTGAAACACAAACCTGTAACTGTTTTGCATGATGGTAGGATTGCTGGTGTCTTTTTCTGTCTCATAAACACGCTAGATAACAGGGATATCTTGCTACTCCTACTTACACTTTGGTCACACTTCACAGACACGCACATGCATATATATATATATATACATACATCTAGGTTTTTCTTCTTTTTCTAAATAGCTCTTGTTCTAATTTATTTCTTCTATTGTCCATGGGGAAGTGGAAAAGAATCTTTCCTCCGTAAGCCATGCGTGTCGTATGAGGCGACTAAAATGAGGGGAGCAATGGGCTAGTAACCCCTTCTCCTGCAGACATTTACTATAAAGAGAAGAAGAAAAACTTTATAAAACTGGGATGCTTGAATGTGCGTGGATGTAGTGCGGATGACAAGAAACAGATGATTGCTGATGTTATGAATGAAAAGAAGTTGGATGTCCTGGCCCTAAGCTAAACAAAGCTGAAGGGGGTAGGGGAGTTTCGGTTGGGGGAAATAAATGGGATTAAATCTGGAGTATCTGTGAGAGTTAGAGCAAAGGAAGGGGTAGCAGTAATGTTGAAGGATTAGTTATGGAAGGAGAAAAGAGAATATGAATGTGTAAATTCAAGAATTATGTGGATTAAAGTAAAGGTTGGATGCGAAAAGTGGGTCATAATAAGCGTGTATGCACCTGGAGAAGAGAGGAATGCAGAGGAGAGAGAGAGAGAGATTTTGGGAGATGTTAAGTGAATGTATAGGAGCCTTTGAACCAAGTGAGAGAGTCATTGTGGTAGGGGACCTGAATGCTAAAGTAGTCGAAACTTTTAGAGAGGGTGTGGTAGGTAAGTTTGGGGTGCCAGATGTAAATGATAATGGGAGCCCTTTGATTGAACTTTGTATATAAAGGGGTTTAGTTATAGGTAATACATATTTTAAGAAAAAGAGTATAAATAAGTATACAAGATATGATGTAGGGCAAAATGACAGTACTTTGTTGGATTATGTATTGGTAGATAAAAGACTGTTGAGTAGGCTTCAGGATGTACATGTTTATATAGGGGCCACAGATATATCAGATCACTTTCTAGTTGTAGCTACACTGAGAGTAAAAGGTAGATGGGATACAAGGAGAATAGAAGCATCAGGGAAGAGAGAGGTGAAGGTTTATAAACTAAAAGAGGAGGCAGTTAGGGTAAGATATAAACAGCTATTGGAAGATAGATGAGTTAATGAGAGCATAGGCAATGGGGTCGAAGAGGTATGGGGTAGGTTTAAAAATGTAGTGTTAGAGTGTTCAGCAGAAGTTTGTGGTTACAGGAAAGTGGGTGCGGGAGGGAAGAGGAGCGATTGGTGGAATGATGATGTAAAGAGAGTAGTAAGGGAGAAAAAGTTAGCATAGAAGTAGCAAAGTAGAAGTGATGCAAGGAGGGAAGAGTATATGGAGAAAAAGAGAGAGGTTAAGAGAGTGGTGAAGCAATGTAAAAAGAGAGCAAATGAGAGAGTGGGTGAGATGTTATCAACAAATTTTGTTGAAAATAAGAAAAAGTTTTGGAGTGAGATTAACAAGTTAAGGAAGCCTAGAGAACAAATGGATTTGTCAGTTAAAAATAGGAGAGGAGAGTTATTAAATGGAGAGTTAGAGGTATTGGGAAGATGGAGGGAATATTTTGAGGAATTGTTAAATGTTGATGAAGATAGGGAAGCTGTGATTTCGTGTATAGGGCAAGGAGGAATAACATCTCGTAGGAGTGAGGACGAGCCAGTTGTGAGTGTGGGGGAAGTTCGTGAGGTAGTAGGTAAAATGAAAGGGGGTAAGGCAGCCGGGATTGATGGGATAAAGATAGAAATGTTAAAAGCAGGTGGAGATATAGTTTTGGAGTGGTTGGTGCAATTATTTAATAAATGTATGGAAGAGGGTAAGGTACCTAGGGATTGGCAGAGAGCATGCATAGTTCCTTTGTATAAAGGCAAAGGGGACAAAAGAGAGTGCAAAAATTATAGGAGGATAAGTCTGTTGAGTATACCTAGTAAAGAGTATGGTAGAGTTATTATTGAAAGAATTAAGAGTAAGACGGAGAATAGGATACCAGAAGAACAAGGAGGCTTTACGAAAGGTAGGGGGTGTGTGGACCAGGTGTTTACAGTGAAACATATAAGTGAACAGTATTTAGATAAGGCTAAAGAGGTCTTTGAGGCATTTATGGATTTGGAAAAGGCGTATGACAGGGTGGATAGGGGGGCAATGTGGCAGATGTTGCAGATGTATCTTGTAGGAGGTAGGTTACTGAAAGCAGTGAAGTGTTTTTACGAGGATAGTGAGGCTCTAGTTAGAGTATGTAGGAAAGAGGGAAATTATTTCCCAGTAAAAGTAGGCCTTAGACAAGGATGTGTGATGTCACCCTGGTTGTTTAATATATTTATAGATGGGGTTGTAAGAGAAGTAAATGCGAGGGTCTTGCCAAGAGGCGTGAAGTTAATAGATAAAGAATCACACGTAAAGTGGGAGTTGTCACAGTTGCTCTTTGCTGATGCCACTGTACTCTTGGGAGATTCTGAAGAGAAGTTGCAGAGATTTGTGGATGAATTTGGTAGGGTGTTCAAAAGAAGAAAATTAAAAGTGAATGCAGGAAAGAGTAAGGTTATAAGGATAACTAAAAGATTAGGTGATGAAAGATTGGATATCAGATTGGAGGGAGACAGTATGGAGGAGGTGAATATATTCAGATATTTGGGAGTGGACGTGTCAGCGGATGGGTCTATGAAAGATGAGGTGAATCATAGAATTGATGAGGGGAAAAGGGTGAGTGGTGCACTTAGGAGTCTGTGGAGACAAAGAACTTTGTCCTTGGAGGCAAAGAGGGGAATGTATGAGAGTATAGTTTTACCAACGCTCTTATATGGGTGTGAAGCATGGGTGATGAATGTTGCAGCGAAGGAGAAGGCTGGAGGCAGTGGAGATGTCATGCCTGAGAGCAATGTGTGGTGTGAATATAATGCAGAGAATTCGTAGTTTGGAAGTTAGGAGGAGGTGGAGGTGCGAGATTGCCAAAACTGTTGTCCAGAGGGCTGAGGAAGGGTTGCTGAGGTGGTTCAGACATGTAGAGAGAATGGAGCGAAACAGATTGACTTCAAGAGTGTATCAGTCTGTAGAGGAAGGAAGGCGGGGTAGGGGTCGGCCTAGGAAAGGTTGGAGGGAGGGGGTAAAGGAGGTTTTGTGTTCAAGGGGCTTGGACTTCCAGCAGGCATGCGTGAGCGTGTTTAATAGGAGTGAATGGAGACAAATGGTTTTTAATACTTGATGTGCTGTTGGAGTGTGAGCAAAGTAACATTTATGATGGGGTTCAGGGAAACCAGCAGGCCGAACTTGAGTCCTGGAGATGGGAAGTACAATGCCTGCACTCTGAAGGAGGGGTGTTAATGTTGCAGTTTAAAAACTATAGTGTAAAGCACCCTTCTGGCAAGACAGTGATGGAGTGAATGATGGTGAAAGTTTTTCTTTTTCGGGCCACCCTGCCTTCGTGGGAATCGGCCAGTGTGATAATAATAAAAAAAAAATATATATACATATGTATATATGCACATATATATATATATACATATATATATATGTAAATATATATGTATATATATATTTATATATATATATGTATATATATATATATTTATATATATATATATATATATATATATATATATATATGCTTGAGCGGCGCGGTAGGAGCTCAAAACCCAGAGAGTACAAACAGTCCTAATGAGACAAACCGATCATAGAAAATATTACCAACATAATGCTCACAAATGCTTCAGGAAAGATCAAAGCTCGTCTCCTAGCGGTGAAGGCACCACAATCAAGAGATTTCCTTATAGCTTTTCCCAATTCCTCCCTGGGCATTCGACTCGACCCACAGGCCATTTGGATTAGTGTTGCTCTTCGCCTAGCCGCCCCCATCCTCACCGAACATAGGTGTATTTGTGGCAGGGAAACGGCTGATCAGTTCGGACTTCATGGTCTCGTGTGTCACACATCAGAAGGGAAGTATGCCAGACATGAGGGGGTCAACAACATCATAAAGAGAAGCCTCCCCTCGGCCCGTTGCTCAGCCCAATGGGAACCCCAAGTACAGAGGTCTGACGGAAGTCAAATGCATCCTAATGGAGCCACTATGCTACCCTGAAAGGATGGAAAGCAGATTTCCTGGGACTACACCTATGCTTCCACATTGGCAGACACCTACTTCCCATTCTCCGTAGCTGAAGGGGGTGGAGCTGCCAGCCACAGGGAGACCCAGAAGACCCGCAAATATGAAGACGTTCCCCCTTGCTACAACTTCATCCCAATAGGGTCGGAGACCCTTGGAGCATGCAGCAGGTGTTCTCTAAAGTTCCTCAAAGAGCTAGGTGAAAAACTTATCATAGAAACCATGGACCACAGGGCGGCCAGCTTCCATTTTGAGAGACTCAGTGTTGCGATCCAGAAGTGAAATGCGTGCAGCGTTCTGGGCACTCGGCCCACCGCCGTGGAGCTGGATGAAGTATTCGAGACGTAGCTCTGAGTTGTTATCTGTTGTTTTACCCCTATCATATTCTTGTCAATGTATTTTGTTAATGTATTTTGTCTTTAAATAAAATATATATTAAATATAGGGGTGGTAGGAGAAAATTTTCAAACAGCATCAGGGAGAACCTTGAGTTTTCCCTGAAGCAAGTTTATTCTTTTCTCTGAGGATGAGGGTCCCCAGGACAGTTCCAGAGGTGGTACCTCCATATATATATATATATATATATATATATATATATATATATATATATATATATATATATATATATATATTATACAGTAGGTTAGTAGACAGCAACCACCCAGGGAAGTACTACCGTCCTACCAAATGAGTGTGAAACACAAGCCTATAATTGTTTTGCATGATGGCAGGATTGCTGGTTTCTTTTTCTGTCTCATAAACATGCAAGGTTGCTACTTCTGCTTACACATAGGTCACATTGCACATTCATGTACAAGAATATATATGCTAACCCCTCTGGGTTATCTTATATTTTCTTCCTAGTACTTGTTCCTTTTTATTTCTGCCTATCTCCATGGGGAAGTGCAGCAAGGGAATTCTTCCTCTGTAAGCTATACGTGACATAGGAGGCGACTAAATGCCTGGAGCTATGGAGTAGTAACCCCTTCTCCGGTATGAACTACTAATAACAAGAAAAAAAAAATTCATAAAATTGGGATGTTAGAATGTGCGTGGATGTAGTGAGGATAAGAAAGAAGTGATTGCTATGATTGTTATGAATGAAATTAAATTGGATATCCTAGCCCTAAGCGAAACAGAACTGAAGGGGGTAGGCGAATTTCAGTGGGAAGAAATAAATGAGATTAAGTCAGGAGTAGCTGAGAGAGTTAGAGCTAAGGAAGAGGGAATATAAATGCATAGACACAAGGATTATGTGGATTAAAATAAGGGCTGGATGTGAAAAGTGGGTCACAATAAGTGTGTATGCACCTGGAGAAGTGAGGAGTGTAGAGTAAAGAGAGAGATTTTGGGAGATGTTAAGCGAATGTGTAGGAACGTTTGAGCCAAGTGAGAGAGTAATTCTGCTAGGGGACCTAAATGCTGAAGAAGGAGAAGCATTTAGAGACGGTGTGGTAATTAAGTGTGGGGTGTCAGGTGTAAATGATAATGGGGAGCATTTGGGTGAAATTTGTATAGAAAAGGGTTTGATTATACGTAACACATGTTTTAAGGAAACGAGAATAAATAAGTGTACAAAATATGGAACAGGGCATTATGACAGTAGTTTGATGGGCTACATATAGATAAAAGACCGTTGATTAGACTTCAGGATGTACATGTTTATAGAGGGGCCACATAAATATCAGATCTCTTTTTAGTTGTAGCTACAGTGAGAGTAAAAGGTAGATGGGATACAAGGAAAATTGAAGCATCAAGTAAGAGAGAAGTGAAGGTTTATGAACTAAAGGAGGAGGCAGTTAAGGTAAGATATAAACAACTGTTGGAGGATGAGATAATAACTAGAACCGAGTATAATATAAACTCTGATCATACAGTTAAGCAGAAAAATAATGTGAAGGACCTGGGAGTGGTAATGTCTGAGGATCTCACTTTCAAGGATCAGAACAGTGCCACGATCACAGCTGCAAAGAAAATGAGAAGACAGATAATGAGAGGGTTCAGAACAAGAGATGCCAAGCCAGTGATGATCCTTTTCAAATCACTTGTTCTCTCTAGGCTGGAATATTGCTGCACATTAACATCTCCGTTCAAAGCAGGTGAAATTACAGATCTAGAGAGTGTAAAGAGAACCTTCACTGCACATATAAATTCTATCAAACACCTCAACTACTGGGAACGTTTGAAAGCACTTGACTTGTACTCGCTGCAATGCAGGCGAGAGAGATATATAATATTCTACACTTGGAAAATCCTAGAAGAAATGGCCCCAAATCTGCACACAGAAATCACTCCCTACAAAAGTAAAAGACTGGGCAGGCGATGTAAAATACCCCCAATAAAAAGTAAGGGCACCATTGGTGCACTAAGAGAAAACCCCATAAGTGACTTTGTAAATGGTCCAAGTCGGACCGAAACGTCGTCGTAAGCTCCCCTCTTCTATGTGCTGGATTTTTGTGTATTGTTTCATTCACGGTAATTTGCCATTGTTTTTGTTATTTATGTCCGGGGCCCAAGACTATTCAACAGCCTCCCACCAAGTGTAAGGGAAATTACCAAAAGGCCCCTGGCTGCCTTCAAGAGTCGGTGCCGGATTAGCCGGGCTGTGGTTCGCACATTTGACTATGTGCGGCCAGCAGTAACAGCCTGGTTGTGGACAGGGCCGCGGGGGCGTTGACCCCCGAAATACCCTCCAGGTAGACAGCTTACCACTGCCATGAGTGTCCTCGCATCACGAACAACACCTAGCTCTGGTAGGTGTGTGATCTTTGAAGGATCGCTGGTTAAATGATTCGATAATGTGAATGTTGTTCTGTCTCTTGAGGTGGGAGAATGTGTTGCAAGATCTAATCTCGGCTGGCCGCAGTTTGGTAAATATTTTCATACCACTTGTTTCGTGGTTTCATATATATATATATATATATATATATATATATATATATATATATATATATATATATATATATCAATAACAACACTGCACTAGCCAAGGACTCGAACCCATGCTGCTTTGGCCTGTCTCATGGTGGGCGAAAACGCATGACGCCCTAATCCACTAGACCATACGATCCTTACAAGTACGGCATCCAGCAGAACTGGATGTTGTACTCCCTACCCAAGGACAGTAGATTAGGGCATCATGCGTTTTCGTCCACCATGAGGCAGGCCAAAGCAGCATGGGCTCGAGTCCTTGGCTAGTGCAGTGTTGTTATCGATCAATACCAATCGTTCGTGGGCACAATAATATAAAATACTGCTCGTTGAACTAGTACACCAAACAGGGAGTAGAATGAAATTAGCCTAGTGTCATCCACACCATCGTGTGTCCTTGGGTAGGGAGTACAACATCCAGTTCCGCTGGATGCCCTACTTGTAAGGATCGTATGGTCCAGTGGATTAGGGCGTCATGCGTTTTTGCCCACCATGAGGCAGGCCAAAGCAACATGGGTTCGATTCCTTGGCTAGTGCAGTGTTGTTATTGATCAATACCACTCGTTCGTGGTCACAATAATATATATATATATATATATATATATATATATATATATATATATATATATATATATATATATATATATATATATATATATATAGGGGAGTTAGTAGATGGGGAGATGAAGGTATTGGGTAGATGTCAAGAATATTTTGAGGAACTTTTAAATGTCGACGAAGAAAGGGAGGCGGTAATTTCATGCACTGGCCAGGGAGGTATACCATCCCTGAGCCTTAAAAACATGGCTGACCGGCATCCAAACAGCAGCTACTGCCAGACGTACAACTAGCGAAGTGAAATTCTCATCTTTACTGACGTTCATCTGTTGACAGTAGCATCATATCTGTACCACCATCATATCACCTGTACCAGTGTTAACCAGAGGGAAACACAGGAGACATCGTCAATCAACAGAACAAAACTCCAAGGTTATGGGACAGTTATCCCTCAGTGCCAGTCGTGGGAAAGAAGTGAATAGTTAAACAGTCAAGGTTAATGTTTTAGTAGCTGACCTATATTCAGCTGACCAGTGTACAGTGAGAGAATCATAGCAGAAAACGCCAAATATATCTATAAACTCAAGGAAAGTCAGGTTTTAGGTGGCATTACTCCCCTCAGTGTTTTAAAAATGGCTGAACCAGCAGAACAGGTCAGGCAGTCAACAACGCGACACAACCCCCGATAAATGGAATTGAGGGGGATTTGGAAGGATAAAACCATTGATTAAACCTTTCTGGTCTACCAGAATGGAAAGGAGTTAGAAGTTAATTGGTGAAGCCAGACTGTGAAGTGAGGTGGAAGGGGAGTGTGTAATAAGGGGTTAACTGTAAGGGGTTTGTGAAGTTAAGGGAAAAGTGGGCAGTGAAGAGGGTTTTGAAGAAGAAAATTTACTAGTAATTCAGTGGTGATTGCTAAAGCAGATACTAAGTGTACTAGGTGACTGGAAAAGAGAAATAAATATTATTGTATATGAGTAAAAGAGAGAAGAGTGAAAATGGCAGGCATTAGGGGGGTACAGGCTGCCATAATTATATTTATCTTTCTTCTTCAATTCCATGAAGAAAGTAATCAGTCATGGGGGCTGGAAAAGGTGAATGGAGTAACAGCGACCTGGACAGTAAAAGCCCAACAGTTGCCATCCTACCAGAAAAGTAAATATCACTATCGGCGCAAGGTATGGCAACACCGCATACCCAAACAAAAACAGTGGCACACAGCTCTTATTGTAGCGCACTTAAGTGGTGATATCCAAATTAATCCAGGACCTCAAACTATTGTGCAGAGGCAAAACAGACAGATAAATGACGGTGATAGTGACGGTCTAGTAGCTAGGAATGATAACCTTAACTCCATATGTAATGCATACATAGGTCAATGCGAGACAATACAGCCATTATTATCTCAAACACTACCAAACAGGTGCATACACTGTACTAAAGTACGCATGAAAAACAGAAAAGGCACCTTATGTAAAATGTGTAAGGGGTGGGTGCATGATGGATGTATGTACAATTATAGCAACGGTGCCAGAATTCATTTTGTGTGCAACAAATGCACTTTGGCACAGTTACCCTTTAGCAGTGATGACATTGATTTACCTAATTTTAATACAAATGACCCATTGCCATATATTGATGATTATAATTGTTTTATGAAAACAGGCCTTCACTTTATTCATGTCAACAGAAGATCACTTCTTCCTAAATTGGTAGAGATTAGGATTCTAGCTAACAAAATTAGGGCGGCAGTTATAACCATCTCTGAATCTTGGTTGGACGATACGGTGACTGACGACGAGGTCAAAATAGAAGGTTACAATATAAAACGCTTAGATAGGAACAGAAAGGGTGGTGGAGTATGTGCCTACATTAGAAATGACTTAGCTTACAACCCAAGACCTGGTTTAAATAACAATAAACTGGAGATTCTATGGTTTGAAGTGCTGCTTCCCAAGACCAAACCCATCTTAGTAGGAACTAGTTACCGCCCTCCTACCCAGGACCAGTTCTTAGAAGACTCCCAGAGTATTGTCCGGACTTGAAAACAATTGCGAGACAATAATACTGGGAGACTTCAATATCTGTTTTCAGCAGCAAAATAATGTGCTATGCAAAAGGTATAAGCAAATTCTAGGATTAAATAGTTACACTCAACTAATTAATACACCAACCCGGATCACACAGTTCTCAGCCACCCTAATTGACCACATACTTTGTAACCGCGCTGAGAACATTAGTCAGTCAGGCGTCATTACCACAGGTCTTAGTGATCATTTCATCATTTACTGCACCAGGAAAATCACTAGGGATAGGATAGGCCTTCACCTGACAATAAAAATTAGGTCAACTAGAAACTACAGTAAAAAAACACTGGTAAATAGGCTACACAATTGTGACTGGACAGAGATAACAAGTTGCACGGACGTAAACGATGCCTGGGAAAAATTAAAAACAATGTTCACTACCATCCTTGATAATATTGCACCAGTTAAAGAGGTTAGGATTAAACGAAGAACTGAGCCCTTGATGAATACTGAGATATTAGATAATATGAAATTCAGAGACCAGCTGCTAAAAAGATTTAAAGCAAACAAACAGGATATTGCAGCACTAAATGAATTCCAAAGGGTGAGGAACAGAGTACAGAGACTTATAAAAGGAGCAAAGGCAAAGCACTATTGCTCAAAAATTGAAGAGTATAAGCATAACCCCAGAAAGCTCTGGCAACAACTAAAACAGATGGGGTATAGCCATAAGCCAGTAGATAGGTCTAACATAGTACTCACTATCGACAATGATGTACGCCACGAAACATCTAAGGTGGCAAATTGCTTTAATTCCTACTACACATCTGTTGCATCAACACTAGTAAGTAAACTATCAGCTGCATCAAATACCTTTAACACAGACTCTGATTAGTTTCAAACATACTATACCAACAAAGGGGTAACCCCAAACAGTTGTCAACTAGTAAGTGTATCTCATGACTTTATTCAAAAAGAACTAAGCAGGTTAAACCCAACTAAGAGCACTGGCCCGGATAACATCCCGTCTAAGTTCCTAAAAGATTGTGTCTCTGAACTGTCAATCCCTATTGCTCACATAATAAATCTATCTAATACCGTACCGGAGGGGTTCAAGGAGGCCAGAGTTACTCCTATCTTCAAGAAAAATAGTAGATCTGATGTAAGCAACTATAGGCCTGTTAGTATACTCAGTATAATATCTAAAATTCTAGAGAGGGCGGTGTACTCTCAAGTAGTTAAGTACCTTAATGACAACAGCATTCTCCATAGCAATCAATCGGGCTTTAGAAGAACCTACTCCAACCGCCACCTCCCTTATTAATCTGATGGATTACCTGAGAACTGAAATGTCAAAGGGGAACCTCATAGGTATGGTAACCTTAGACCTGCAAAAGGCCTTCGATACTGTCAACCACAATATATTATGTATGAAACTTCAAGCTATCGGTATAGGTTCTGTAGACTGGTTTAAGTCCTACCTTAGCAACAGGAGACAAATAGTCAAAATCAACAAAACGGAATCAGAACCCATGCCGATAACATGTGGAGTTCCCCAAGGTAGTATTCTGGGTCCCTTATTATTCTTATGTTATGTCAGTGACATGCCTATCAGTGTCAAGCGCAAACTCCTACTGTATGCAGATGACAGTGCTCTGTTAGTGCCAGGTAAAGACCCACAAGATATTGCTAATGTTTTAACACTGGAACTGGAGTCCTGCAGCAAATGGTTAGTAGACAACAAACTATCATTACACCTCGGGAAAACTGAAGCCATTCTCTTTGGCACGAAACATAAACTGAGAAGGGTAAATAATTTTAATGTTCAGTATAATGGGGAGCCCATCACTTTGGTTTCATCAGCAAAATATCTGGGAATCCCCTTTGACCCATGCATGTCAGGAGAATTGATAGGGAACAATGCAGTAAAGAAAGCGAATGCCAGACTGAAGTTCCTGTATAGACAAGCACAGTGTCTACCTACTGAGGCTCGCAGGACCCTATGTCTAGCCCTTATACAATGCCATATGGATTACGCTTGCTCTTCTTGGTACTCTGCCTTGGCAAAAAAACTGAAAGATAGACTGCAAATCACCCAGAACAAAATCATAAGATTCATCCTGGGGCTGGGACCAAGAGAACATGTAGGCCAGGATGAATTACGGCAGTTGGATATGCTGAATGTTGAAGACAGAGTAAAACAACTGAAGCTAAATCATGTTTATAAAATTGCTCACAAACAGTGTCCAGAATATCTTGCTGTCAATTTTGTCAAGGTTGGGAACCAAAGCAATCATAGTACTAGGGGGAGGGAGCACAACTTTGTAGTACCCACAGTCAGTGGCCAGGCTTCAAACACCTTTTATAGTACAGCAATAAAGGAATGGAACAGACTGCCTGCACATGTCAAAGCTAGTCTTAGCATGAACCAGTTCAAGAAGACTGCCAAAAGGTGTCTGATGAATGTAGCTACAGAAAGGGAGGGGAATGATTTTCAATATTTTTAGCTAACATACGTGTAAATTTTACCTTATTCCTAGTAATGACCCTCGTATTGTAGATAGTCTTAATGACCCTCGTGTAGTAGATAGTCTTTTTAGTATGATAATAAAATGTTATCTTCATTGTAGAATAATAAGAAAATATTATAACCTTTATATTATAATATTAAGGTAAAAGGACCCCAATGGAAATAAGTCACTGTGTCTGACTTTTTTGGGTTATCCTAGGTTCTCTACACATATGCTGCTATGTATGATATTTTTATGTAACTGTATTTTTGTATACCTGAATAAACTTAGTTACTTACTTACTTACGTATTCTTTTAGGAGTGAAGAAGAGCAGGATGTGAGTGTGGGGGAGGTGTGTGAGGCATTACGTAGGATGAAAGGGGGTAAAACAGCTGGAACTGACGGGATCATGACAGAAATGTTAAAAGCAGAGGGGGATATAGTGTAGCAGTGGTTGGTATTTTAGTTTAATAAATATATGAAAGAGGGGAAGGTACCTAGGGACTGGCGGAGAGCATGTATAGTCCCTTTATATAAAGGGAAGGGGGAGAGAAAAGATTGTAAAAATTATAGAGGAATAAGTTTACTGAGTATACCAGGTAAAGTGTATGGTAGGATTATTATTGAAGGAATTAGAGGTAAGACAGAATGTAGGATTGAGGATGAGCAAGGAGGTATTAGAGTGGGTAGGGGATGTGTAGATCAAGTGTTTACATGAAGCGTATATGTGAACAGTATTTAGATAAAGGTATGGAAGTTTGAATTGCATTTATGGATTTAGAAAAGGCATAAGATAGAGTGGATAGGGGAGTAATGTGGCAGATGTTGCAAGTGTATGGAATAGTTGGTAAGCTACTAAATGCTGTAAAGAGTCTTTATGAGGGTGTGTAGAAGAGAGGGAGACTACTTCCCAGTAAAAGTAGGTCTTAGACAGGGATGTGTAATGTCAACTTGGCTGTTTAATATATTTATAGATGGGGTTGTAAAAGAAGTAAATGCTAGGGTGCTTGGGAGAGGGGTGGGATTAAATTATGGGGAATCAAATACAAAATGGGAATTGACATAGTTGCTTCTTGCTGATGATACTGTGCTTATGGGAGATTCTAAAGAAAAATTGCAAAGATTAGTGGACGAGTTTGGGAGTGTGTGTGAAGGTAGAAAGTTGAAAGTGAACATAGAAAAGAGTAAGGTGATGAGGGTATCAAATGATTTAGATAAAGAAAAATTGGATATCATATTGGGGAGGAGGGGTATGGAAGAAGTGAATGTTTTCAGATATTTGGGAGTTGACGTATCAGCTGATGGATTTATGAAGGATGAGGTTAATCATGGAATTGATGAAGGAAAGCAGGCGAGTGGTGCAGTGAGGTATATGTGGAGACAAAAAACGTTATCTATGGAGGCAAAGAAGAGAATGTGTGAAAGTATAGTAGTACCAACATTCTTATATAGGTGTGAAGCTTGGGTTGTAAATGCTGCAGCGAGGAGACGGTTGGAGGCAGTGGAGATGTCCTGTCTAAGGGCAATGTGTGGTGTAAATATTATGCAGAAAATTCGGAGTGTGGAAATTAGGAGAAGATGTGGAGTTAATAAAAGTATTAGACAGAGGGCTGAAGAGGGGTTGTTGAGGTGGTTTGGTCAGTTAGAGAGAATGGATCAAAGTAGAATGACATGGAGAGCGTATAAATCTGTAGGGGAAGGAAGGCGGGGTAGGGGTCGTCCTGGAAAAGGCTGGAGGGAGGGGGTAAAGGAAGTTTTGTGGGCGAGGGGTTTGGACTTCCAGCAAGCGTGCGTCAGCATGTTAGATAGGAGTGAATGGACAAGAATGGTATTTGGGACCTGACCAGCTGTTGGAGTGTGAGCAGGGAATTATTTAGTGAAGGGATTCAGGGAAACCGGTTATTTTTATATAGTCGGACTTGAGTCCTGGAAATCGGAAGTACAATGCCTGCACTCTAAAGGAGGGGTTTGGGATATTGGCAGTTTCGAGTGATATGTTGTGTATCTTTATACGTATATGCTTCTAAACTGTTGTATTCTGGGCACCTCTGCAAAAACAGTGATTATGGGTGAGTGAAGTGAAAGTGTTGAATGATGATAAAAGTATTTTCTTTTGGGGGATTTTCTTTCTTTTCTTGGGTCACCCTGCCACGGTGGGAGACGGCCGACTTGTTAATATATATATATATATATATATATATATATATATATATATATATATATATATATATATATATATATATATATATATATATATGTATATATATATATATATATATATATATATATATATATATATATATATATATATATATATATATATATATATATATATATATATATATATATATATATATATGCATGTGGCGGCTAGCTTCAGGATTTTCAAGGATAACTCCTGATCAAAGAGGCTGACCAAGTCAAAAGTGAACAGGAATCAGTGTAGCGAAGTCATTCCAGTTCATCGTTTCAACATAAATAGTGGAAGCGTTTTGTAGTTTGTGTGAAGATTGATGTGTGGTGATGATGACCGTAGTGGCGAGTGGTGACCAGGGTGGGTGGTGACCAAGGTGGGTGGTGACCAAGGTGGGTGGTGACCAAAGTGGGTGGTGACCAAGGTGGGTGGTGACCAAGGTGGGTGGTGACCAAGGTGGGTGGTGACCAAGGCGGGTGGTGACCAAAGTGGGTGGTGACCAAGGTGGGTGGTGACCAAGGTGGGTGGTGACCAAGGTGGGTGGTGACCAAGGTGGGTGGTGACCAAGGTGGGTGGTGACCAAGGTGCGTGGTGACCAATGTGGGTGGCGACCAAGGTGGGTGGTGACCAAGGTGTGTGGCGACCAAGGTGGGTGGTGACCAAGGTAGGTGGTGACCAAGGTGGGTGATGACCAAGGTGGGTGGTGACCAATGTGGGTGGCGACCAAGGTGGGTGGTGACCAAGGTGGTTGGTGACCAAGGTGGGTGGTGACCAAGGTGGGTGGTGACCAAGGTGGGTGGTGACCAAGGTGGTTGGTGACCAAGGTGGGTGGTGACCAAGGTGGGTGGTGACCAAGGTGGGTGGCGACCAAGGTGGGTGGTGACCAAGGTGGGTGGTGACCAATGTGGGTGGCGACCAAGGTGGGTGGTGAACAAGGTGGTTGGTGACCAAGGTGGGTTGTGACCAAGGTGGTTGGTGACCAAGGTGGGTGGTGACCAAGGTGGGTGGTGACCAAGGTGGGTGGTGACCAAGGTGGTTGGTGACCAAGGTGGGTGGTGACCAAGGTGGGTGGTGACCAAGGTGGGTGGTGACCAAAGTGGTTGGTGACCAAGGTGGGTGGTGACCAAGGTGGGTGGTGACCAAGGTGGGTGGTGACCAAGGTGGGTGGTGACCAAGGTGGGTGGTGACCAAGGTGGGTGGCGCCCAAGGTGGGTGGTGACCAAGGTGGGTGGTGACCAAGGTGGGTGGCGACCAAGGTGGGCGGTGACCAAGGTGGGTGGTGACCAATGTGGGTGGTGACCAAGGTGGGTGGTGACCAAGGTGGTTGGTGACCAAGGTGGGTGGTGACCAAGGTGGGAGGTGACCAAGGTGGGTGGTGACCAAGGTGGGTGGTGACCAAGGTGGGGGGTGACCAAGGTGGGTGGTGACCAAGGTGGGTGGTGACCAAAGTGGTTGGTGACCAAGGTGGGTGGTGACCAAGGTGGGTGGTGACCAAGGTAGGTGGTGACCAAGGTGGGTGGTGACCAAGGTGGGTGGTGACCAAGGTGGGTGGTGACCAAGGTGGGTGGTGACCAAGGTGGGTGGTGAACAAGGTGGGTGGTGACCAAGGTGGGTGGCGACCAAGGTGGATGGCGACCAAGGTGGGTGGTGACCAAGGTGGGTGGTGACCAATGTGGGTGGCGACCAAGGTGGGTGGTGACCAAGGTGGTTGGTGACCAAGGTGGGTGGTGACCAAGGTGGGTGGTGACCAAGGTGGGTGGTGACCAAGGAGGGTGGTGACCAAGGTGGGGGGTGACCAAGGTTGGTGGTGACCAAGGTGGGTGGTGACCAATGTGGGAGGCGACCAAGGTGGGTGGTGACCAAGGTGGTTGGTGACCAAGGTGGGTGGTGACCAAGGTGGGTGGTGACCAAGGTGGGCGGTGACCAAGGTGGTTGGTGACCAAGGTGGGTGGTGACCAAGGTGGGTGGTGACCAAGGTGGGTGGCGACATAGGTGGGTGGTGACCAATGTGGTTGGTGACCAAGATGGGTGGTGACCAAGGTGGGTGGTGACCAAGGTGGGTGGCGACCAAGGTGGGTGGTGACCAAGGTGGATGGTGACCAAGGTATTTGGTGACCAAGATGGTTGGTGACCAAGGTGGGTGGTGACCAAGGTGGGTGGTGACCAAGGTGGGTGGCGACCAAGGTGGGTGGTGACCAAGGTGGGTGGTGACCAAAGTGGTTGGTGACCAAGGTGTGTGGTGACCAAGGTGGGTGGTGACCAAGGTGGGTGGCGACCAAGATGGGTGGTGACCAAGGTGGGTGGTGACCAAGGTGGGTGTGACCAAGGTGGGTGGTGACCAAGGTGGGTGGTGACCAAGGTGGGTGGTGACCAAGGTGGTTGGTGACCAAGGTGGGTGGTGACCAAGGTGATTGGTGACCAAGGTGCGTGGTGAAAAAGGTGGGTGGTGACCAAGGAGGGTGTGACCAAGGTGGGTGGTGAGCAAGGTGGGTGGTGCCAAGGTGGGTGGTGACCAAGGTGGGTGGTGACCAAGGTGGGTGATGACCAAGGTGGTTGATGACCAAGGTGGATGGTGACCAAGGTGGGTGGTGACCAAGGTGGGTGGTGATCAAGGTGGGTGATGACCAAGGTGGTTGATGACCAAGGTGGATGGTGACCAAGGTGGGTGGTGACCAAGGTGGGTGGCGACCAAGGTGTGTGGTGACCAATGTGGGTGGCGACCAAGGTGGGTGGTGACCAAGGTGGGTGGTGACCAAGGTGGTTGGTGACCAAGGTGGGTGGTGACCAAGGTGGGTGGTGACCAAGGTGGGTGGTGACCAAGGTGGGTGGTGACCAAGGTGGGTGGTGACCAAGGTGGTTGGTGACCAAGGTGGGTGGTGACCAAGGTGGGTGGTGACCAAGGTGGGTGGCGACCAAGGTGGGTGGTGACCAAGGTGGGTGGTGACCAATGTGGGTGGCGACCAAGGTGGGTGGTGAACAATTTGGTTGGTGACCAAGGTGGGTTGTGACCAAGGTGGTTGGTGACCAAGGTGGGTGGTGACCAAGGTGGGTGGTGACCAAGGTGGGTGGTGACCAAGGTGGTTGGTGACCAAGGTGGGTGGTGACCAAGGTGGGTGGTGACCAAGGTGGGTGGTGACCAAAGTGGTTGGTGACCAATGTGGGTGGTGACCAAGGTGGGTGGTGACCAAGGTGGGTGGTGACCAAGGTGGGTGGTGACCAAGGTGGGTGGTGACCAAGGTGGGTGGTGCCCAAGGTGGGTGGTGACCAAGGTGGGTGGTGACCAAGGTGGGTGGCGACCAAGGTGGGTGGTGACCAAGGTGGGTGGTGACCAATGTGGGTGGTGACCAAGGTGGGTGGTGACCAAGGTGGTTGGTGACCAAGGTGGGTGGTGACCAAGGTGGGAGGTGACCAAGGTGGGTGGTGACCAAGGTGGGTGGTGACCAAGGTGGGCGGTGACCAAGGTGGGTGGTGACCAAGGTGGGTGGTGACCAAAGTGGTTGGTGACCAAGGTGGGTGGTGACCAAGGTGGGTGGTGACCAAGGTGGGTGGTGACCAAGGTGGGTGGTGACCAAGGTGGGTGGTGACCAAGGTGGGTGGTGACCAAGGTGGGTGGTGACCAAGGTGGGTGGCGACCAAGGTGGGTGGTGACCAAGGTGGGTGGTGACCAATGTGGGTGGCGACCAAGGTGGGTGGTGACCAAGGTGGTTGGTGACCAAGGTGGGTGGTGACCAAGGTGGGTGGTGACCAAGGTGGGTGGTGACCAAGGAGGGTGGTGACCAAGGTGGGGGTGACCAAGGTGGGTGGTGACCAAGGTGGGTGGTGACCAATGTGGGAGGCGACCAAGGTGGGTGGTGACCAAGGTGGTTGGTGACCAAGGTGGGTGGTGACCAAGATGGGTGGTGACCAAGGTGGGCGGTGACCAAGGTGGTTGGTGACCAAGGTGGGTGGTGACCAAGGTGGGTGGTGACCAAGGTGGGTGGCGACCTAGGTGGGTGGTGACCAAGGTGGTTGGTGACCAAGATGGGTGGTGACCAAGGTGGGTGGTGACCAAGGTGGGTGGCGATCAAGGTGGGTGGTGACCAAGGTGGATGGTGACCAAGGTGGTTGGTGACCAAGATGGTTGGTGACCAAGGTGGGTGGTGACCAAGGTGGGTGGTGACCAAGGTGGGTGGCGACAAAGGTGGGTGGTGACCAAGGTGGGTGGTGACCAAAGTGGTTGGTGACCAAGGTGGGTGGTGACCAAGGTGGGTGGTGACCAAGGTGGGTGGCGACCAAGATGGGTGGTGACCAAGGTGGGTGGTGACCAAGGTGGGTGTGACCAAGGTGGGTGGTGACCAAGGTGGGTGGTGACCAAGGTGGGTGGTGACCAAGGTGGGTGGTGACCAAGGTGGGTGGTGACCAAGGTGATTGGTGACCAAGGTGCGTGGTGAAAAAGGTGGGTGGTGACCAAGGTGGGTGTGACCAAGGTGGGTGGTGAGGAAGGTGGGTGGTGCCAAGGTGGGTGGTGACCAAGGTGGGTGGTGACCAAGGTGGGTGATGACCAAGGTGGTTGATGACCAAGGTGGATGGTGACCAAGGTGGATGGTGACCAAGGTGGGTGGTGACCAAGGTGGGTGATGACCAAGGTGGTTGATGACCAAGGTGGATGGTGACCAAGGTGGGTGGTGACCAAGGTGGGTGGCGACCAAGGTGTGTGGTGACCAAGGAGGGTGATGACCAAGGTGGGTAGTGACCAAGGTGGGTTGTGACCAAGATGGGTGGTGACCAAGGTGGGTGGTAAAGAAGGTGGGTGGTGACCAAGGTGGGTGGCGACCAAGATGGGTGGTGACCAAGGGGGTGTTGACCAAGGTGGGTGGTGACCAAGGTGGGTGGTGACCAATGTGGGAGGTGACCAAGGTGGGTGGTGACCAAGGTGGGTGGTGACCAAGGTGGGCGGTGACCAAGGTGGGTGGTGACCAAGGTGGGAGGTGACCAAGGTGGGTGGTGACCAAGGTGGGTGGTGACCAAGGTGGGCGGTGACCAAGGTGGGTGGTGACCAAGGTGGGTGGTGACCAAAGTGGTTGGTGACCAAGGTGGGTGGTGACCAAGGTGGGTGGTGACCAAGGTGGGTGGTGACCAAGGTGGGTGGTGACCAAGGTGGGTGGTGACCAAGGTGGGTGGTGACCAAGGTGGGTGGTGACCAAGGTGGGTGGTGCCCAAGGTGGGTGGTGACCAAGGTGGGTGGTGACCAAGGTGGGTGGCGACCAAGGTGGGTGGTGACCAAGGTGGGTGGTGACCAATGTGGGTGGCGACCAAGGTGGGTGGTGACCAAGGTGGTTGGTGACCAAGGTGGGTGGTGACCAAGGTGGGTGGTGACCAAGGTGGGTGGTGACCAAGGAGGGTGGTGACCAAGGTGGGGGGTGACCAAGGTATGTGGTGACCAAGGTGGGTGGTGACCAATGTGGGAGGCGACCAAGGTGGGTGGTGACCAAGGTGGTTGGTGACCAAGGTGGGTGGTGACCAAGGTGGGTGGTGACCAAGGTGGGCGGTGACCAAGGTGGTTGGTGACCAAGGTGGGTGGTGACCAAGGTGGGTGGTGACCAAGGTGGGTGGCGACCTAGGTGGGTGGTGACCAAGGTGGTTGGTGACCAAGATGGGTGGTGACCAAGGTGGGTGGTGACCAAGGTGGGTGGCGATCAAGGTGGGTGGTGACCAAGGTGGATGGTGACCAAGGTGGTTGGTGACCAAGATGGTTGGTGACCAAGGTGGGTGGTGACCAAGGTGGGTGGTGACCAAGGTGGGTGGCGACAAAAGTGGGTGGTGACCAAGGTGGGTGGTGACCAAAGTGGTTGGTGACCAAGGTGGGTGGTGACCAAGGTGGGTGGTGACCAAGGTGTGTGGCGACCAAGATGGGTGGTGACCAAGGTGGGTGGTGACCAAGGTGGGTGTGACCAAGGTGGGTGGTGACCAAGGTGGGTGGTGACCAAGGTGGGTGGTGACCAAGGTGGGTGGTGACCAAGGTGGGTGGTGACCAAGGTGATTGGTGACCAAGGTGCGTGGTGAAAAAGGTGGGTGGTGACCAAGGTGGGTGGTGAGGAAGGTGGGTGGTGCCAAGGTGGGTGGTGACCAAGGTGGGTGGTGACCAAGGTGGGTGATGACCAAGGTGGTTGATGACCAAGGTGGATGGTGACCAAGGTGGATGGTGACCAAGGTGGGTGGTGACCAAGGTGGGTGATGACCAAGGTGGTTGATGACCAAGGTGGATGGTGACCAAGGTGGGTGGTGACCAAGGTGGGTGGCGACCAAGGTGTGTGGTGACCAAGGTGGGTGATGACCAAGGTGGGTAGTGACCAAGGTGGGTTGTGACCAAGATGGGTGGTGACCAAGGTGGGTGGTAAAGAAGGTGGGTGGTGACCAAGGTGGGTGGCGACCAAGATGGGTGGTGACCAAGGGGGTGTTGACCAAGGTGGGTGTGACCAAGGTGGGTGGTGACCAAGGTGGGTGGTGACCAGGGTGGGTGATGACCAAGGTGGGTGGTGACCAAAGTGGGTGGTGACCAAGGTGGGTGGTGACCAAGGTGGGTGGTGACCAAGGTGTGTGGTGACCAAGGTGGGTGATGACCAAGGTGGGTAGTGACCAAGGTGTGTGGTGACTAAGGTGGGTGATGACCAAGGTGGGTAGTGACCAAGGTGGGTGGTGACCAAGGTGGGTTGTGACCAAAGTGGGTGGTGAAGAAGATGGGTGGTGACCAAGGTGGGTGGTGACCAAGATGGTTGGTGACCAAGGTGGGTGGTGACCAATGTGGGTGGTGACCAAGGTGGGTGGTGACCAAGGTGGTTGGTGACCAAGGTGGGTGGTGACCAAGGTGGGTGGTGACTAAGGTTGGTGTGACCAAGGTGGGTGGTGACCAAGTTGGGTTGTGACCAAGGTGAGTGGTGACCAAGGTGGGTGGTGACCAAGGTGAGTGGTGACCAAGGTGGGTGGTGACCAAGGTGGGTGGTGACCATGGTTGGTGGTGACCAAGATGATTTGTGACCAAGGTGGGTGGTGACCAAGATGGTTGGTGACCAAGGTGGGAGGTGACCAAGATTGTTGGTGACCAAGGTGGGTGGTGACCAAGATGGTTGATGACCAAGATGGTTGGTGACCAAGGTGGGTGGTGATCAATGTGGGTGGTGATCAAGGTGGGTGGTGACCAAGATGGTTGGTGACCAAGGTGGGTGGTGACCAAGGTTGGTGGTGACCAAGGTTGGTGGTGACCAAGGTGGGTGGTGACCAAGGTGGGTGGTGACCAAGGTGGGTGGTGACCAAGATGATTTGTGACCAAGGTGGGTGGTGACCTAGATGGTTGGTGACCAAGGTGGGTGGTGACCAAGATGGTTGGTGACCAAGGTGGGTGGTGACCAAGATGGTTGGTGACCAAGATGGTTGGTGACCAAGGTGGGTGGTGATCAATGTGGGTGGTGATCAAGGTGGGTGGTGACCAAGATGGTTGGTGACCAAGGTGGGTGGTGACCAAGGTGGGTGGTGACCAAGTTGGGTGGTGACCAAGGTGGGTTGTGACCAAGGTGAGTGGTGACCAAGGTGGGTGGTGACCAAGGTGAGTGGTGACCAAGGTGGGTGGTGACCAAGGTGGGTTGTGACCAAGGTGAGTGGTGACCAAGGTGCGTGGTGACCAAGGTGAGTGGTGACCAAGGTGGGTGGTGACCAAGGTGGGTTGTGACCAAGATGATTTGTGACCAAGGCGGGTTGTGACCAAGATGGTTGGTGACCAAGGTGGGTGGTGACCAAGATGGTTGGTGACCAAAGTGGGTGGTGACCAAGATGGTTGGTGACCAAGATGGTTGGTGACCAAGGTGGGTGGTGATCAATGTGGGTGGTGATCAAGGTGGGTGGTGACCAAGATGGTTGGTGACCAACGTGGGTGGTGACCAAGGTTGGTGGTGACCAAGGTTGGTGGTGACCAAGGTGGGTGGTGACCAAGGTGGGTGGTGACCAAGATGATTTGTGACCAAGGTGGGTGGTGACCAAGATGGTTGGTGACCAAGGTGGGTGGTGACCAAGATGGTTGGTGACCAAGGTGGGTGGTGACCAAGATGGTTGGTGACCAAGATGTTTGGTGACCAAGGTGGGTGGTGATCAATGTGGGTGGTGATCAAGGTGGGTGGTGACCAAGATGGTTGGTGACCAAGGTGGGTGGTGACCAAGGTGGGTGGTGACCAAGGAGGGTGGTGACCAAGATGGTTGGTGACCAAGGTGGGTTGTGACCAAAGTGGGTGGTGACCAAGATGGTTGGTGACCAAGGTTGGTGGTGACCAAGGTGGGTAGATGACCAAGGTGGGTGGTGACCAAGGTTGGTGGTGACCAAGGTGGGTGGTGACCAAGGTGGGGGTGACCAAGGTGGGTGGTGACCAAGGTGGGTGGTGGCCAAGGTGGGTGGTGACCAAGGTGGGTGGTGACCAAGGTGGGGGGTGACCAAGGTGGGTGGTGACCAAGGTGGGTGGTGACCAAAGTGGGTGGTGACCAAGGTGGGTGGTGACCAAGGTGGGTGGTGACCAAGGTGGGTGGTGACCAAGGTGGGGGGTGACCAAGGTGGGTGGTGACCAAGGTGGGTGGTGACCCAAGTGGGTGGTGACCAAGGTGGGTGGTGACCAAGGTGGGTGGTGACCAAGGTGGGTGGTGACCAAGGTGGGGGGTGACCAAGGTGGGTGGTGACCAAGGTGGGGGGTGACCAAGGTGGGTGGTGACCAAGGTGGGTGGTGACCAAGGTGGGTGGTGACCAAGGTGGGGGTGTCCAAGGTGGGTGGTGACCAAGGTGGGTGGTGACCAAAGTGGGTGGTGACCAAGGTGGGTGGTGACCAAGGTGGGTGGTGACCAAGGTGGGTGGTGACCAAGGTGGTGGTGACCAAGGTGGTGGTGACCAAGGTGGGTGGTGACCAAAGTTTGTGGTGACCAAGGTGGGTGGTGACCAAGGTGGGTGGTGACCAAGGTGGGTGGTGACCAAAGTGGGTGGTGACCAAGGTGGGTGGTGACCAAGGTGGGTGGTGACCAAGGTGGGTGGTGACCAAAGTGGGTGGTGACCAAGGTGGGTGGTGACCAAGGTGGGTGGTGACCAAGGTGGGTGGTGACCAAAGTGGGTGGTGACCAAGGTGGGTGGTGACCAAGGTGGGTGGTGACCAAGGTGGGTGGTGACCAAAGTGGGTGGTGACCAAGGTGGGTGGTGACCAAGGTGGGTTGTGACCAAGGTGGGTGGTGACCAAGGTGGGTGGTGACCAAGGTGGGTGGTGACCAAGGTGGGTTGTGACCAAGGTGGGTGGTGACCAAGGTGGGTGGTGACCAAGGTGGGTGGTGACCAAGGTGGGTGGTGACCAAGGTGGGTGGTGACCAAGGTGGGTGGTGACCAAGGTGCAGGCAAAGATTATCGTATATGCAAACCTCGAGAAGCCTTCATAATAACATATACTTCTAGCAAAGTGCCCCATGGTTCCATTTTACTTTGAAATAAATACTTGTGATGCTCTGAATTATCAGAGGCATATTTTGTGAGAAACAGAGTTGTGTTGAGAGTAACGAGGGAGTGACCAGCCAGTGCCGCCTCCCCCCACCCCCACGCCCCAGGCCCCCCCTCCCAGAACCCACACCATGGGGGTGAGGCGAAAGGCGCAGAGTGATGGTAATAATATCTTTATTTCTACAAGTACATGTACAAGGTATACAGACCTAGCTAACATCAATGACATATGCTGGGAATTTCGGGCAAATTAGGTCAATTTTGCCCCAGGATGCGACCCACACAAGTCAACTAACACCCAGGTACCCATTTTACTGATGGGTGACCAAGGACTGCAGGTGCCTTATGGAAACACGTCTTAATGTTTACCAACCATACCCGGGGATCGATCCCCGGAGCTCAGTGTGCGAGCTGAGTGCGCTAGCAATCTAGCTACGGAACACCTACTAGTGAAGGGAAGATAACCTTTATCCAGTCTTAAACAGGTCACACATCGTCTTTCACGATGTTAAAAGGAAATAAATAATGTGTTTATTGTAAGACAATGTATACAGTGACTGCCCATGCCTCCCCCCACCCCACTCCCAAACTGCCAGGCTGCCACCCCTACTGTAGAGGCCGGTGTCCCTTTCCTGCCCTTCTTGCCCCACAAGGTCACTATACACCCACCCGGCATCCACTATGGTGACCCCCTTCACAACCTCGCTCCACCCAACATGTCGTACTCTATTCCTACAGTCTAGCCAGCTAGATGGATGCTAATCAGGAAGAAGCTAACAGCCATGGAAATGGTACCACTGGCAAGGCTAGGAGAGGCAAGTGTTCACAAGTTTGTTGTCTCAACACTAATGGTCTCCTCTGCAAACATGGTAGCTGTCCAGGTTCAGGATGGCCTCCCGTGGAAAGTGATGACCCAGAGCCACTTCAGGCACCTGAACCCCCTCCACTAGACTTCATCTCCTCAGATAATAACTCATAAGCAATTAAAACAGCATCTACAAGGACACTCACTCATATTCTCAAAGCAGCCTATCTACATGCAGCTGGGAAACTTACAGACCTCTTGAGAAAAGCGAACGGTGGTTCTACTATGATAAATGCTCCACCAACCATTAAGGAATGGCACAATTTGCTACTTTTTTAGCAATGTCTGCTTAGCTGTGCCGGAAAGAAGGAGAGAAGGCTAGCCTCAGCGATAATTTAATCTTTAAGAGACTTTCCCAGTGACAACAACATCATTCGCCTTTTCCACCAACACTAAAATGGGAGAGGCCGACCCCATAATCGTTTCACTGAGAGCGAAAAAAAATCAGAGTCCAGGTGAGTAAGAAAATTAAATTCCTTTCTAAATGTTATTATCCTCCCACTCCAACAGCATCTCAAGACATGAAACCCATTTGTCTCCACTCACTCCTATCAAAACCCTCATGCATGCTTGCTGGAAGTCCAAGCTCCTCGCACACATAACCTCCTTTGCCCTCTCCCTCCAACCTTTCCTAGGACGACTCCTATCCTGCCTTCCTTCCACTACAGATTTATATGCCCTCCAGTTCATTCTGTTTTATTCCACCCTCTCTAAATGTCCAAACCACCTCAACAACCCTACCTATGCTTTCTTGATAATACTTTTGGAAATCTCACACCTCCTTCTAATCTCCAACCTACGGATTCTCTGCATTTTATTCACACCCATATAAGTACCACTATACTCTCATTCATTCCCTCTTTGCTTCCATGGATAATTTCTTAGTCTCCACGGACTCCTCAGTGCTCCATTCACCTCTTTCCCTCATCAGTTCTATGATTCACCTCGTCTTTCATAGACATATCTGCTCACAAGTCCACTGACAAATATCTGAATACACTCATTTTCTCCATACTCCCTCCCTCCATCGGATATCCAATCTTTCATTACCTATATTTTTTGTTATTCACATCACCTTTCTATTTCCTACTTTCACTTTTAATTTTTTCTTTTACACATCCTTCCAAACTCGTTCGCCAACGTCTGCAACTTCTCTTCAGATTCTCTCAAAACCAAAGTGTCATCAGCAAAGGCAACTATGACAACTCCACTTTGTATTAGATTCTTTATGTCATAATCCCACTCCTCTTATCAACACTCGAGTATTCACTTCTCTTACAACTCGATCTATAAATATACTGAGCAACCATGGTGACATCACGCATCTTCACTTTTTCAGTAACCTACCACTTATTCTATAAATTTGCAACAACTGCCATATTGCTCTCCTGTCCAAACTATCGTATACATTTTGCATATCCTTAAATGCAGCGAAAACCTCTTTATCCTTATCTAAATACAGTTCATCTATAGGCTTCACTGTAAACACTTGGTCTACACACCCACTACCATTCCTGAAGCCTCCTTGTTCATCTGCTATCCTATTCTCCGTCTTACTCTTAATTCTTTAAATAATAACTCTACCATTCACTTCACCAGGTATACTCAACAGACTTATTCCCCTATAAATTTTGCACTCTCTTTTATCCCCTTTGCCTTTATACAAAGGAACTATGCATGCTCTCTGCCAGTCCCTAGGTACCTTACCCTCTTCCATACATTTATTAAATCAAAGCACCAACAACTCCAAAACTATGTCCCCACCTGCTTTTAAAATTTCTGTCTTTACCCCATCAATCCCAGCTGCTTTACCTATTTCATTCTACTCACTGCCCCACACACTTCCCCCACACTCACAACTATTTCTTCCTCACTCATATAAGATGTTATA
Source organism: Cherax quadricarinatus (assembly GCF_038502225.1). NCBI lineage: Eukaryota > Metazoa > Arthropoda > Malacostraca > Decapoda > Parastacidae > Cherax > Cherax quadricarinatus. The sequence goes on from NC_091298.1 coordinate 37,700,405, forward strand.
CCTCTGCCCAATGCACGAAATTACAGCTTCTCTGTCTTCACAGTTTAGCAGTTCCTCAAAATATTTCCTCCATCTTCCGATACTTCCAACTCTCCATGTAATAACTCTCCTCTCCTAGTTTTAACTGTAAAATCCATTCTCTCCATAGGATTTCTTACGTTATTGATCTCACTCCAAACTTTTTCATATTCTCACAAAACTTTTTTGATAGTATCTCACCCACTCTCATCTTTACTCTCCTTTTATATTCCTTCACCACTCTCTTAACCTTTCTTTCTCTCTCTCCATATACTCCTCCCTCCTTGCATCACTTCTACTTCGTGAAAACCTCACATATGCTAACTTTTTCTCTCTTACTACTCTCTTTATTTCATTATTCCACCAGTCGCTCTTTTCTCCTCCCACACGCTCTTTCCTGTAACCACAAACTTCTGCTAAAGACACTAACACTACATTACTAAATCTATCCCATACCTCTTCAACCTCATTGCCTTTACTCTCAGTTGCCCTTCTTTCTTCCAATAGTTGTTTATATTTTACCCTAACTGCCTCCCCTTTACTTGCGGATACCATTCTCCTTGTATCCCATCTACCTTCCACTCTCACTGTAGCTACAACTAAAAAATGCTGAGATATATCTGTGGGTCCTCTATAAATGTGTACATCGTGAAGTCTATCTCTCAGTTTCTGTCTACCAATACATAAACAACTACGAGGGGAGTAGAATGATAGTTTTTTTTTTTTTTTAATTTAAAACATAGAACAAATACAATAATGTATAAGAGTATAAAAATAAAAACCGTACTAGATATTACAAAATCTCTAATACTCAATCCCGGTACAGAAAATAAACACCATAGATAATGACCATATTACAACCATATACTAATAACCCACAACACATACTACAAACTCTCCTTTTACAATAATCATTATTGCCAGTGCAGACACACAGCTGACACTTCTCCCCCCCCCCGTATGTACAGTCCCCGTTCTAAATAACATACATTAATTATCCTAACTAATGGTCATACCCTGACCTCATCAAAACCTTAATGAGTATTTACCAAGAGTTGGTAGTGCATGAACAAGACACAAAAAAATAAATTTACAACTAAAACAGATATGAGACATACATTCCTAACACATACACCGTAATAAGTAGAAGTAATATACACCACCAATATATAATATCAATTATTAATGTTAACAACCATGAAATACAAACTTTCAAAACAACATTGCATAACGTGAAGTTCACGCTCAAAATGCAAGATAATACACCACATGCTACATTAGTGGTACAATACTAGGCTATGTAAATAATTTAAAGAACCCAAGACTAGGACATGAATAAGTATTATCCAAAAGGTTCATCATGATTTTAGTAAGTATAACAACACCAAACTCCTTATAACATCTTACACGCCACATACAAACTTACCAAAACAAAACACACATTCCACAAGACCATACTTTCCCTGTGCCTTCTAGCACGTGCCTAACTAGTATTACATACAAATATATACAAAAATATTAATTTAGAGAACTAATCCTTATCCACACATGTTTACATAATAGGTAATTACTTCAAAACTGATACAGGAACACGTTACAAAAATGGCAAAAAATAACTCGGTGCTTCAAGGAACCATAGTGAAAGGAATACCCTCTCAAGAAAAGTTAAAATTCCATTGCAAGACCAGTACAAGCGGAATATAATACGCTACCAAAGAAAATATACATGTTATATAATTTATAGGTTACATATTAATAAATGTTATATATTAAAACTGCTATTTACACCTTCCCCATCAAGGGAACTAAGCAAAACTAATCTTTCACAACCTCTCATCTAGTCTCACATGAGTACTTCCAATCACACCCAACCACCCATCACTGCACACCCAAGGAGGTGAGCCCATTGAATACCCATGAACCCCCTCCCTTTTACCAACCTACTCACCCCGGCAGTTAAAACCCCTTATAACGCCAATAAATTCCCTATTGTTAGTCCTCTATAACCCTCAGAAAATAACTCATTCCACCTCTTCCCAAAAATGTCTCTATTGCGACACAAAGTTCGATAAAACGTCGACGCCAAAGTCTTTCTCAGCACATCCCCACCCTCCTTCCCCCTCATACCCCACAAAACATATATGTAGTCCACGATTATGTATGCTAAACCCCTTACCACACCCTCATCCACACCATTCTTATCAAGACTCAACGCTGGCAACACCTTGACCCCCCACCCTAGCCACTACCCTACTCATCCATGCCAAGATGCACTCCAAACCTTCACAAAAATAGACAACATGATACGCAGTCTCTTCCCCACTGCATCTGCCACACCCCCCACCCTCGATAACCCTCCTATCTTGGAGCATTGCTCCCGTTGGCAAAATCCCATGCAGGAAACGATACATAACCTTACGCGTCCTAGGTCTTATCCTTAATTTACTAAATCTTCGCCATATTACATCCCATGTATACATGGGATAGATCCCTTCAACCGGCGCCACTACATGTCCCTATAAAAATTTACACAAAGTTTCCACCTTTACTTTTCCCGGTTCCCTGGCTGACACTAAGGCACGTAACACTGTTTCACATTCCTTCATTTCCGCCCCTCCATACCATTTCCTCAGGTGAGCATGTACCTTATCTATCTGCCCCCCCCCTCCATCCACCTGCACTCATCACTTCCCTCTTAATAAACACATATTTCAAGCGCTTTCTCAAGTCCAACAAACCCAACCCTCCCCTACATACCGGCAAAGTCACTACCTCCCTTCGCAACCAGTTGCACCCTGAACCCCACAAAAATTTGAACACCATTCTAAGAATACTCATGATCGCCGTTCCTGTTAACGGCATCACAGCCGAAACAAACCAGATTTTTCTATATAGTAACACATTGATGACAATTGCACGTTGCCTGAGAGTTAAATGGTGAGGTCGCAGCATCCCCAAACGTCGCTGCACCTGTTCCACCATCCTATTTGAATTGTTAACCCTGGCAGCACTCAAGTCAGCCTCATACATGACACCGCAGATTTTCAGACTCCTGGTCCGACGCTGCACAACATCACATCCCCATTCTAATCTTCCTGCCCACTCTCCCAGCCCCATTATCACTGACTTTTCCAGATTTACCTTCATCCCAGTAGCTCTCCCAAAATTGTGTACAACTTCCCCCAAAAGTCCTAACCATGTCTCCTCACTCACCAAAATAGTCGTATCATCAACATAGCCCACCAAACCAGGCCAAGGCTTCTGCTCACCATCACCCCCCCTGTCCTTAGATGATCCTCCACCATCCTATAAAAGGGATCCTGAACACATGCAAACAATAGTTGTGATAAAGGACATCCCTGTTGACTCCCTCCCCCACACACCCAGTGAATTGCACCCTTACCTTCGCGTTTGAGTACAACGTACCCACCCACCCCACTATTTCTTCGCCAAACCCCTGTCATAGGAGAATATCCCTCAAAGCCTTACTTTCCACCCTGTCATAAGCCCGTTGCCAATCCAACACCACCAACGCCCCTCTTCCCCTTTCCATGTCCTCCAGGAACCCCTTTATGTTCCCGTGGCCCTCGCCCATTGACTTACCAGGTAACCCAAACTGATACTCAAACACGACCCTCCCCACAACACATTTAAGCCGATTCCCAAGAATTTTCGCGAACAATTTATAATTAGCACAAAGCAATGAAATGGCTCAGTAATCCCGAAGGGTACTCTGCTGTTTACCCTTCGGGACCAACACCACCACTGCCGTTGGCTGCGATTCTCCCATCTTACCTCCTTCTTTCATGGCATTCATTAACCCTACTAAGAAACCCCTAAGCAGACCCCAGTGCTGTACATAAAATTCGCTTGGTAAACCATCAATCCCAGGTGCCTTTCCCTTCCTCATGTCCATAAGGGCTCTCCATATTTCCTCCTCCTCAATGACCCCATACAGTGCCTCCTGATCACTCCTCCCCAGTTTGTACGGCACATACTCACATACCTGCCCAAGAACCTCGCCATCCACCCCACTACTTTTCCCGTATTCCTCAAACCATCTATCTGCATATGCACTCATCCCTGTGGTTTCCCGTAATACCTGACCCTCTCTAAAACCCCCCACCGAAGAAATGACTTGCAATCCTGGTATTGTAGTCGCTCGCTGTCATACCTTCTGTCCCCGCAGCACACAAGCCAATGGCTTGTCGCCCCAGAGTACTTCGTCTAACCCCGCCTGTACCCGTACCGCTGCAAAACATTCTTCTTGCAAATCCCTTATCCTGTCCTTCAACATGTGTATATCCTCCGCTGGGTACACCCCGGCCACCGCCCCCCCCCCCTTGTAACAATCCCGTAATCTAGATTCTAAATAATTTGACAAACCATACTGCAATTGATTGATGTGTTTGCCCTCCCTCACATAAAATTGACGTATTCTTACCTTAGCCACACTATCCCACCATCCTACCACATCCTCCTCAGTCCTTCTGCCTGCACAGAGTTGTTCCCAAAATAGTGCAAAACCTTCCACTCCCTCCCTATCCCCCAAAACCATCGTGTTCAGTTTCCAATAACTTCCCTGCCTACAAGCCAAAGCATCCCACCCCACCTCCACTAATACTGCCCTATGATCGGAAGACACCATCTCAATAGTTTTAAAAGACTCTACCAAAACCCTCTGAGATAAATATAACCTGTCCAAACTAGCCGCATATAAAAGTCTTATAAACGTATGTTCCACCTCCCACAGACCTCCCCCGAAAGCATCACATAACTGAAGATCTCTAAGCAGGCCTCCCGAGACTGAGGAAAAATATCCCGCTCCTCTGGGTTCCACATCTGCCCTCTTAACTACACAATTCCAATCCCTTCCCCACAATCGCCACAGACTGTAACGTGCGTAGTTAGTACACAAGCTCCTCTCGCACAAAATCCATCTTTACTTTCATGTCACTTTCTGCTGGGGCATACACACACACAAACGCCACTCTCCCATCCACCATCCTTCCACACGTAATACTCTCCCCCCTCCCCCCCTCTTTCCTATGCAATACAAACGGGCTCGCCTCCCTGAACAACACACCCACTCCTCCTTTTAAACACTCGGATGGCAAGACATAAACCTGATACCCAGGCACCACTAATTCACGACCAAGCTTAAAATTGTGCTCCTGCACAAAAGCTACGTCAGCCTTGTACCTATTCAGAAACATCCTGAAGCTCTCACGTTTAACACCATCACACAGACCATTAATATTTATTGTTACACACCTGAGGCCGGTTTAAGGTTTCCCTCCCCGCCTCATGTCAAGACTCTTCCCTTTCAGACCATTCCCATGGGCTTTGCCTTTGCCACATACTCCACCCTCCTTCCCAACCATCCCTCCCCCATTCTGTTGTGGCCCTCTCATAGAGTCACTCTGGGTACCATAACCCCATGTCTTTTTCCCTGGCCTTTGCGCCGGCGTCGGAACATCGTCCGAATCTGACGCTGCTGCCCTTTTCCTTGTAGCTCCCTCAGTTTCCATATCTGAGTCCTGGGAGCCAGCACAATGGACTTCCACCTCTACCACCCTTAATCCGCCTCCATGTCCTACCATGGCACTCCCACTGTCCATCACAGGTGCCACCTGATCCTTCCCCCCCCCCCGCACACACCTTCTTCCCTGATCCCAGGTTCCTGCTCGCTGTGACTCTCCACATCCGTAGACTGTAACATAGCCTGTATCACCGTTTCCAACTCCTCCTCAGTAGTTTTCACTGCTGCGCCCACCTGCACCTCCTCACTTGACAACTATACTGTTGACGGGCCAGGTGATTCATGGATCACCACTTCTCCTTCCGATTCCGCAGGAGCCACCACCTCTTCACTCTACATGCGATCACGCCCTCCTCCTTGCCCCCGTTCTTTCTTAGGCATTGGTTTCTCATGCACAGGTGCTCCGCCCCTTCCTGGCCCAGGAGCCATATTCCGCTTGCCACAGTCTGCTGCCATATGGTCATATTCGCCACACAGTCGGCACGTACGTCTCTGCCCCGCATATGCTACCATTACCTGGGTTCTAAACTCCTCGAGATATACATACGAGGGTATAGGATGCCTTAGCGTCATCTTGAGATTGAAAGAACCCTCAGGAAATCCTGTGTAAGCTCCTTTTACCCATTTGCCAGGTTGGGCTAGATGTACAGTTCCATAACATTCTAAAACATTTTGAATATCTACTTCATCAGCCTCAAAAGGCACGTTGAGGAGCTTGACCCACGAATAATGTCGTGATACATCCGTTAACTTGACCCCTCACTGCCAGTGTTACGTTAATGCTGACATCTTGGTAACGATCCACCAAAGCCCCGTATACTTGAGCAGCTAGCACTTTCACGAATATTCTATATACACCGTTCAGTGCCACTCCATACAAATCCTTGTCTCTGATGCCGTATGTCTCTCTTATAATTTTGGGCAATAACACATCGACTGATGTAGGCGTTAAAGCCCAACTAATGAGTTCAATGCCCACAGTATTCACTCTCCTGCGCACACCTGGCGCCATATTGTTGACTGAGTAGCTCGTCTGGGAAAACAGTAGAGGGGTGCAAAGCACGACCGCACTCTACCTCATCCAGGCAGCGAATGAAGAATAATAGTTCTAGGCCTTTTGTGTTGCAATCAACACATCATCAGAAGCTTGCAAAATTGAAGAAACAAGGAAGATGTCCAAGAAAGTACCTTCCCAAAGGACGTCTTCACTGCAATGAGTGGGAGAGGGAGGGTTGATAGAAAGTTTAAGTTTGCAGTATATAAGAAAGCTACCATTGTGTGCTCATACATTCGCTACTTTTCCAACCATGAGACCAGAGTTAAAAGGAGTGTATTTCTTACTGTGTTTCTGAGAGCCTGTAGAGTGTGCAGTCTGGAGTTCCTAGATGAAGAAATTAGGAAAATATTTGACATTGGCATGAAATTGCAGTATCCTAAGGTGTTTGTGGAATCTGCCTTCCTGGCAGCTAAGGAAACTTATTGTAGGACAGAACCTAGGATAACACCTCAGACCAAGAATATGCTGGTCCTCCCATACAATGAGAATTTATGTATCCTGCCGAATGCTCTTAGAGGATTTAATATACAAGTATTATTTAAAAATTCATGATCTGTTAGAAGCATCCTGATAAAGAATTCACCCCAGCAACGTGCTTGTGGTGTCTACAGAGTTTCTTGCAACAGTTGCAGTCTTCTCTATTTGGGACAAATGGGAAAATCATTAGAGGTAAGAATTTCCCAACACTGTTACTCAATACATGTAGCACAGGAGTCGAACGCGATATTCAATCATATTAGAGTTTATAATAACCCGACAAATTGGCGGCAGGCAAAAGTCATCTTCCCTTGTTCCTCTTGGTTTGAAAGGAATATTGTAGTTTCGGCAATTATTAAGCATGATAGGCATTCATTATACAATATCAGTGACGGATTGTTCAAAGTAGATGCTTTTTTAGTTGAGACAGTAGTACACAGTCTAAAAATTGGCTCTTATACGAATGCATTAGACTGTTTTAAATGTATTGCAACACCGAGGAATTAAGGCTTATTTCTCCAGCAATTTCTGAAGGTTGAACAAGAATTTGTCTCAGAATTATGTGGGTTGAATAACTGTGGCCGTCTTCCTTGTTATTACAGATGCCGCCTTCTTTAAATGAGTGTATTTTAATGAGCCCCATTTACATTACATAACTTTTAGAAATCTCCCCTTTAATGTTACCGTTTTCTCGTCCCCTCCCATTTAAATGGACACGCTGTCCCGTGGGTGGCTACTCCATAATTGCCAGAGACTTCTATATCACTCACAATATATTTATATATGTCAAGTTACTGATATCATAGCAGAGTGTGGCCGAATTTTTTATTATTGCCACATTAACTTTGCTGAGGCTATTCCAATATCAATGCTTGTTGGATTTTTCTAATGCTGTAATATTCATCCTTCTGGCTTTGGGTGCTGGTGTGCCTGGGAGCACCTCCTGTTTCCTTCTCTCTCTCTCCCTCACTTACTCATTCCAGTGAAAATGTCGTTTTGGAATGTACCTGCTTGGACATCCTCCTCTTTTCTGCAATTTTGTAAGCACCTGATGATGTGTTGATTGCAACACGAAAGGCCTAGAGCTATTATCCTACTCTCCTCGTAATTGTTTTTCATATATATATATATATATATATATATATATATATATATATATATATATATATATATATATATATATATATATATATATATATATATATATATATATATATATATATATATATATATATATATATATATATATATACATATATATATATATATATATATATATATATATATATATATATATATATATATATATATATATATATATATATATATATATATATATATATATATATATATATATATAGGCTCAGGTTAGGGTGTGTAGTGTGTAGGAGAGAGGGAGATAACTTCCCGGTAAAAGTATACCTTAGACAGGGATGTGTACTGTCACCATGGTTGTTTAATATATTTATAGATTCGACTGTAAAAGAAGGAAAGTCTAGGGTGGTGGGGAAAAGGGTGCGATTTTATTTTATTTTATTTTTTTTATTATATTTTCTTTAAAACATTATAAATTACAAGGTGATATAAAATATTAAATAACACCACAATACAGGATCTGAACAAGATTACTAAGAATCATACCACAAGTGCAGAAGAAAAATTTTGAAAATCCAATACAAAATAGGAATGTGTAACAAACTCGCAAAATACATACATACCATTCACTGACACACATTATACAAAATGATAAAATATCTGACACATACACACAAAACTGTTGGGAGGGGAGCCCCCCCCCTTAAAACCCATCTGTAAATACATCCACATCATTCGCACACTTAATGATCACAGCAGTGATCAAACATTAGTTTTTGTTACGTTTATATATACATGTAACTGGTTATGAGATTTTACTAAAGAACAAACTCTGGTAATTATTCTAAAACATGACTCCATAACAAAATAAGCATTATACAAATTACATGATCATATAAATCACCAACAACTGCAAAATTTATACAGCATATGTATAATCTTGGAACCTTTTGATCACAGACGAATTACTCTCAGCAGATTCCACAGAATGGTAAAGTCTATTTATATTAGGAGAAATCCAAATATTTTTAAAATAATGAATTTGTAATGTATCTCCTCAAAAACTTTTCTGCAGTAAAGGAGAAAAGTCACAACATACTCATATTGAAATATTCATTATTACAAAATAACTGGACTCTTACTAAAGCATGGCTGAATTGGTACATTTCACTGAAATTTGTTGGAAGTAATCTCTGAACATTCTTAATGCTTAACTAATTACTAAATCATTACAGCATTATATCTTATTAACCTTAACTAAGCAGTCTTCTGAAACTGACCAAGCTTACTAAACAACTATCCTTGAACTTATCGTACCATAACATGTTAATAATTCATCTTTAAAAAGTCAACTAAACTCAAAAAAAAAAAAAAAAAAAATGTACCCTGCTTGTATACAGTGACACTAGTAAAGTGTGCTTAATTAAACATCTGCACTCTATGCGCACCAAACACGTGTGCTTCATGTATCTACAGCTAGCATACGTCATGATCACCAGGACCAGCACCTGGTTATCCCTTCCAGGGTAACCAACCTTTGGACCCCCTCCTTCCAGAATGCTATACATACCGTTCTCCACACATCATGTGGCAAGAGCTTACCCTAATACTGTGCACAGACACAACTGAATTGTATTTCCTCCTTAGTGGCACAGAGACAGCTTACCTCAAGGTACAAGATACAATCAAGCAATCACATAAGCGACTCTCTGTCATATAACAATTCATGAAAACACACCTGATTAAAAGAGAGCACTATTATACGCTCACCCACAATCCGGGTTTATGTGCTGATCCAAATTCAACACGATACATGAAATGTTCCCAGCCACCAAGACACACACCTCCCTCACACACCGTACACCACACCTTTACTTATCAAAAGTATCACTCACGCCCACGCATACCCCAAGAAGCCAGCTTCATTTTACCCCTTAAGACTGTAACTCCCATAAGTCCCTGACGCGGAAGCTACGATATCCCTCCGAAAAGGTTAAATGCCATCTGTTCCCAGTGATGTCCTTATTCCTCCGTTGCGTTCCATAAAATATCACTGCCAGTGCCCTGATTCTCTCCCTTATTGACACATGTCTGTAAACCCATGACGTATACACAAAGTCCGTGACTAGATAACCCATTGCGTTCTGCACCGGCACCCCCCACTTCTAAGCTTAACGCCCTTAAAACGCTAATCCCACCTCCACCCACCATACGTAAAACCCTACTAAACCACTCCCTCTCTGGTTCCAACCTCGCACATAAAAAATACCGCATGAAAGACAGTGTCAATGTCCCCACACACACAACACTCCCCACCCTCCTGCACACGCCTATTTGCCAACACTTCTCCAGACGGCAATATATTGTGGAGAAATTTAAACATTACCTCCCTTACCACTGCCTTCAATCGTAACTCTTTTAAACGGCCCATATATCACTCCACGCATACATCATACATCGGATATATACCTTCCACCTTAGCAACAACCTCCCCACCACCCACCTGAGCCAGTCTTCCTATCTTGGCCCTGCGTGGGTCCCATGCATAAATTAATAACCTCAACATTCCCTCACACATCTGGACATTTCTACCCCTCATCCAACACTCCAAATCCCTTCGAACCCTTGCCAAACCTGTGCCTGCAACCCTACCCTCCCTCAAATAACTGTGTTTAACATACATGCCCAACATCTTTTGATGCAGTGCCATTAACCCCAGCCCTCCCCGGCATGCCGGAAGACATACAACATCTCTCGATAACCAATCACACCCACCCCGAACTCAAAATATATCGATATACACCCTTCAACAAACGCTTCTCATCGCACGTTATCAAGGGATATATACCTACCACATGCCACAGCTTACCATACAAAAGCACATTCACCACAATAGCACGCTGATGTAACGTCACACCTGTATGCAATCCCACCAATCTACCCAGAACCTTATCCTCAGCTTCTCTCGAATTCACCTCCCTCGCTTCCTGAAGGTTTCCCATATGAGCAACCCCACACACCTTAATTTGACACACCAGGGGCCAGCCTTCTTCCTGTCCTAGAGCCCCACCCACGCTATCCTCCCCCTCATAAGCATAGACTTTTTCCTATTAACTGTCACCCCTGTTGCCCTTCCAAAATGCTCCACCAATTCACCCACCTTTCGTAAATCCTTTGACCTTCTGAATAGAACCGTGGTATCATCCACATAACCCACGATCCCTGGTTCCACAGCCACTTCATCTCTCTTCACTCCCTCCTTTACACTCCCTCGCACAGCCCTATAAAACGGATCATGAATCAATGCAAAGAGAAGCTGCGACACAGGGCACCCTTGCCTCAAGCCCCTTTCCATCCTAACTAGTTTTCCTAGCCTACCATTTACCTGCACCCGTACCATAGCCTGCTCATACAACACCTTTGCCGAACTGACGATTTCCCTCCCAAACCCTTGCCACTGCATTAACTTCCACAGTGCCTCACACTTCACACAGTCACATGCCGCATGGCAATCCAATGCTAATACCCCACCTTTATTTGCCTCCCCCCACTTTTGTCTATAAACCTATGTATGATCCCTTGCCCCACACACATTGATCGCCCAGGCACACCATATTGACCCTCATCCAAAACTTTGTCAAGAACTCTTTTCATCCTATTCCCTAACATTTTAGCAAAGATCTTGTAGTCACCACACATTAAAGATATCTATCGATAATCATGTACGTAATCACAAGACTTCTTTTTTGGGACCATGACCACCACACCCGTACATTGCTGTTCCCCCAACCTACCTTTAGTTTTCATAGCATTAAATAAAACCACTAAAAATTCACACAAACATTCCCAGTTTTCCTTATAAAAATCACAAAAGATACTATCAATCCCCGGCGATTTTCCCACACTCATACCCTCCACTGCCATTCTAATCTCCTCCTCGCTTATAGGTCCACTCAGTTTCAACCGATCCTTATGCTCTAGATTACAACATACCCATTCACCCATTTCCCCTAACACCTCATCATTAACCCCCACTCTTTTGCCATGCATCTCATACAATGCATCCATGTAGCAACCCATACCCTCTGTTGACATGAGCACCTGTTCCTGACGATACCCCTCCAATTGCTCCTGGACACTCAAGCTCATTATTTCTGTCGCCCTTCGACGTTTTCCTGCTCTCTCAAGACATATGCCAAAGGACAGTTGCCCCATAAAACCTCATCGATTCTTCCAGCGATTCGTGCCGCATCAAATTCACTATTTTGAATGTCCCTAATCAGTTGTTTTAAACCCTCAATTTCAGTCACCGGATGCTCACCCATCCCTCCCATATAGCATTCCTGCAGTTGACCTTCAAGGTAATGTAAAACACCATATTGAAATCTCTGCTCTTCCCTTCCCTGCTTCTGATAAAAATCCCTCACCTTTCCCTTACCGACTGTGTCCCACCACTCAAGGATGTCTACCCCCCAGCCATCTGCCCACCATCTCCTCTAAGCACTCTCAAAAGATTCCCTCCCACCCCTTTTGCACAATAACCCAACATTCAACTTCTAATAACCCCTGAAATGCTTTGGCAATCCCTCCCAATCCAAGTCCACCAGAACCCCTCTATGATCAGAGAAGCTCACATTCAATGCACAAATGCTGCTTACCCTCACCCCTCGAGAAACAGATTCGATCCAGCCTCGCTGCATAATCGCGCCTAATGAACGTATGCATGACCCCACCCACCTCCTCCCCTCCCATGTCCATTACATTCACACCTCGCAACAGATCCCCTAAATACCCCGAGAAAAAACCCCTTCCTCTAGGTTCTATGTCCTTACGTTGAACAATACAGTTCCAATCACCTCCTAGAAACGTTACGACTGGCAGCGATCTTAAATGGTAAACAAGGACATATCTAAAGAACCTATTTTTAACGCCCATGTCTCCTTCTGCAGGCCCATACACCCTTATGAAACCCATTTGAACCCCACCCCATGCGCCATCCACCCGAACCACCCGCCCCTCCTCCCGTACCTCACATCTTCGCAGAGAAAACGGGCTAGCTTCTTTAATTAACAATGCCACACCATCTTTCAATCGTGCAGAGCAACCCATGTACACATCGTATCCATCAATCATTAACACTTCCAATGATTTATAATTGTGTTTTTACAGGAACACAACGTCAGGTACATATCTCTTTAAAAATACCTCCAGACTCTTCCATTTGTCTACTGACTTCAGCCCGTTAATATTTAAAGTAATACACTTGAAGGATTCAATGGAGGCTTGCGTATAGACACCTTAACACTCTTAGATCCTAGACGAGCACCCCCACCTCTCCCCCCACACACCCCTGTGCCTTCCCCTTTCACATGCTCAACACACTTTGATCCACCTGTGCCTCTACGGGTCACATCGTGTAATGCTTTTTTCCCAGATCTTTGCCCAGGAGTCAAAACGTCAACAATATCGGTTATCACAGCAGCTCTTGCGAGAGCTACGATCTGCAACCATAGCCTCCTCTAGACTGTTATCCCTGTGGACGTCCAGTACTACAACCTGTTCTGCTTCCACACCACACGCGACCTGCACGTTGGGGCCTCCTGTCCTTGCCTCTACACCCTCGTTTTCCAACCCAGCATGAACCATCGCAGACGCCGAAACGTCAAGCAATTCATGCAGAGCCTCCTGAATGGATGCCTCCATTACATCCTGAGCAATTACAGAATCCTCCTCGCCCGTTGCTGACACCAAGCCTACGTCCTCTCCAACTCCAGGTAGGGTCACACATGCAGAAGACAACTCTGTCTCCCTCTCTACCTCCTCACTCTACGTCTCCCGTACCAGAGACTCACGCTGCACTGCAATAGCATATGTTTGCAGCTTCACTGCATCATCAGTCCTTGTATCATCCGTTGATCTTCCTCGTCGCATAGGACATTGCGCCACGATGTGGTCATATGTCCCACATAGTCGACACGTATGCCTCTGACCCGTGTACGTAACGAAGACTTGAGTGTGGAAGTCCTCCATCACCACATACGATGGTATAGGGTGCTTTAGGGACATTTTAAGGGAAAAAGACCCTTCCGGCATACCAACAAGCGGTCCATCATGCCAACGTCCCAATGTCGCCAAATGTATCGTACCGAAACGCCCAAAAACTCTCATCAGCTTCAAAAGGAACATTACGCACCTTGATCCAAGTGTAAAACCGTGATACATCATGAAGGTGGATATTAACACGAGGGTTAACCGGCTTAACCACATCCTGGTACCTGCTCTGCCGGAGTTTGACGAAAAACCTTGAACTACCATTCAACGACATGCCATAGAGGTCCTCATTTGCGATGCCATACGTGTCTCTTAATATCGCCGTCAGCAAAAGATGGGTGTTCTGACTATTAAGCGAGCCCTTTACAAGTTCAAGACAAACAGTGTTGACACGTCTACGTCCACCTTCCTCCATTATGAGAGTACTGCTGCCTGCCACCAGGGGTTTAGAGAGCAACTCCGTGTCGTCCTCTCTACACAAAGGCTGAGAGACGAATGGTGCGATTTTATTATGGGGAATCAAATACAAAATGGAAGTTGACACAGTTACTTTTTGCTGATGACACGGTGCTCTCGGGAGATTCTATAGAAAATTTGCAAAGGTTAGTCGAGGAGTTTGGGAGAGTGTGTAAAGGTAGAAAGTTGAAAGTGTACATAGATAAGAGTAAGGTGATGAGGGTATCAAACAATTTAGATAAATAAAAATTGGATATCACAGTGGAAAGAGGGATTATGGAAGAAGTGAATGTTTTCAGATATTTAGTTGACTTGTCAGTGGATGTGTTTATAAAAGATGGGCTTAACCACAGAAACGATTAAGGGAAAAAAGTGAGTGGTATGTTATGGTGTATGTGGAGACAAAAAACGTTATCCATGGAGCCAAAGAAGGGAATGTACGAAACTATAGTGGTAACAACAGTCATATGTGGGTGCGAAGCTTGGGTCGTAAATGCTGCAGCGAGGAGGCAGCTGGAGGCAGTAGAGATGTTGTTTCAGGACAATGTGTGGTGCAAATATTATGCAGAGAATTCTAGTGTGGAAATTAGGAGAAGATGTGGAATTACTAAAAGTATTAGTCTGAGGGCTGAAGTAGGGTTGTTGAGGTGGTTTGGTCCTTTAGAAAGAATGGAACAAAGTAGAATGACTTGGAGAGCGTATAAATCTGTAAGGGAAGGAAGATGGGGTAGGCATCGTACTTGAAATGGTTGGAGGGAAGGGGTAAAGGAGGTTTTGTGGGTGAGGGGCTTGGACTTCCAGCAAGTATGTGTGAGCATGTTTGATAGAAGTGAATGGAGACGAATGGTTTTTGGGATCTGACGAGCTGTTAGAGAGGAACAGGGTAATATTTTGTGAAGGGATTCAGGAAAACTGGTTAGCCGAACTTGAGTCCTGGAAATGGGAAGTACAATGTCTACACTTTATAGGAGGGGTTTGGGATATTGGCAGTTTGGAGTGACTTCTAAACTGTTGTATCTGAGCGCCTCTGCAAAAACAGTGATTATGTATGAGTAATGGTAAAAGTGTTGAATGATGACGAAAATATTTTTCTTTCTTTTAGGGTCACCCTGCCTCGGTGGGAAACGACTGATGGGATATATATATACATACATATATATATATATATATATATATATATATATATATATATATATATATATATATATATATATATATATATATATATATATATATTATATATTATATTTATATTTGTACATTATATATATATATATATATATATATATATATATATATATATATATATATATATATATATATATATATATATGTATATATATGTATATATATATATATAGATATATATATATATATATATATATATATATATATATATATATATATATATATATATATATATATATATATATATATATATATATATATATATATATATATATATATATATACACACTAGTAGGTTGGTAGACAGCAACCACCCAGGGAAGTACTACCGTCCTGCCAGATGACTGTGAAACAAAAACCTGTAACTGTTTTGCATGATGGTAGGATTGCTGGTTTCTTTTTCTGTCTCATAAACACGCTAAGATAACAGGGATATCTTGCTACTCCTACTTACACTTTGGTCACACTTCACAGACACGCACATGCATATATATATATATACATACATCTAGGTTTTTCTCCTTTTTCTAAATAGCTCTTGTTCTTTTTTATTTCTTCTATTGTCCATGGGGAAGTGGAAAAGAATCTTTCCTCCGTAAGCCATGCGTGTCGTATGAGGCGACTAAAATGCCGGGAGCAATGGGCTAGTAACCCCTTCTCCTGTATACAATTACTAAAAAAGAGAAGAAGAAAAACTTTATAAAACTGGGTTGCTTAAATGTGCGTGGATGTAGTGCGGATGACAAGAAACAGATGATTGCTGATGTTATGAATGAAAAGAAGTTGGATGTCCTGGCCCTAAGCGAAACAAAGCTGAAGGGGGTAGGAGAGTTTCAGTGGGGGGAAATAAATGGGATTAAATCTGGAGTATCTGAGAGAGTTAGAGCAAAGGAAGGGGTAGCAGTAATGTTAAATGATCAGTTATGGAAGGAGAAAAGAGAATATGAATGTGTAAATTCAAGAATTATGTGGATTAAAGTAAAGGTTGGATGCGAGAAGTGGGTCATAATAAGCGTGTATGCACCTGGAGAAGAGAGGAATGCAGAGGAGAGAGAGAGATTTTGGGAGATGTTAAGTGAATGTATAGGAGCCTTTGAACCAAGTGAGAGAGTAATTGTGGTAGGGGACTTGAATGCTAAAGTAGGAGAAACTTTTAGAGAGGGTGTGGTAGGTAAGTTTGGGGTGCCAGGTGTAAATGATAATGGGAGCCCTTTGATTGAACTTTGTATAGAAAGGGGTTTAGTTATAGGTAATACATATTTTAAGAAAAAGAGGATAAATAAGTATACACGATACGATGTAGGGCGAAATGACAGTAGTTTGTTGGATTATGTATTGGTAGATAAAAGACTGTTGAGTAGACTTCAGGATGTACATGTTTATAGAGGGGCCACAGATATATCAGATCACTTTCTAGTTGTAGCTACACTGAGAGTAAAAGGTAGATGGGATACAAGGAGAATAGAAGCATCAGGGAAGAGAGAGGTGAAGGTTTATAAACTAAAAGAGGAGGCAGTTAGGGTAAGATATAAACAGCTATTGGAGGATAGATGGGCTAATGAGAGCATAGGCAATGGGGTCGAAGAGGTATGGGGTAGGTTTAAAAATGTAGTGTTAGAGTGTTCAGCAGAAGTTTGTGGTTACAGGAAAGTGGGTGCAGGAGGGAAGAGGAGCGATTGGTGCAATGATGATGTAAAGAGAGTAGTAAGGGAGAAAAAGTTAGCATATGAGAAGTTTTTACAAAGTAGAAGTGATGCAAGGAGGGAAGAGTATATGGAGAAAAAGAGAGAAGTTAAGAGAGTGGTGAAGCAATGTAAAAAGAGAGCAAATGAGAGAGTGGGTGAGATGTTATCAACAAATTTTGTTGAAAATAAGAAAAAGTTTTGGAGTGAGATTAACAAGTTAAGAAAGCCTAGAGAACAAATGGATTTGTCAGTTAAAAATAGGAGAGGAGAGTTATTAAATGGAGAGTTAGAGGTATTGGGAAGATGGAAGGAATATTTTGAGGAATTGTTAAATGTTGATGAAGATAGGGAAGCTGTGATTTCGTGTATAGGGCAAGGAGGAATAACATCTTGTAGGAGTGAGGAAGAGCCAGTTGTGAGTGTGGGGGAAGTTCGTGAGGCAGTAGGTAAAATGAAAGGGGGTAAGGCAGCCGGGATTGATGGGATAAAGATATAAATGTTAAAAGCAGGTGGGGATATAGTTTTGGAGTGGTTGGTGCAATTATTTAATAAATGTATGGAAGAGGGTAAGGTACCTAGGGATTGGCAGAGAGCATGCATAGTTCCTTTGTATAAAGGCAAAGGGGATAAAAGAGAGTGCAAAAATTATAGGGGGATAAGTCTGTTGAGTGTACCTGGTAAAGTGTATGGTAGAGTTATAATTGAAAGAATTAAGAGTAAGACGGAGAATAGGATAGCAGATGAACAAGGAGGCTTTAGGAAAGGTAGGGGGTGTGTGGACCAGGTGTTTACAGTGAAACATATAAGTGAACAGTATTTAGATAAGGCTAAAGAGGTCTTTGTGGCATTTATGGATTTGGAAAAGGCGTATGACAGGGTGGATAGGGGGGCAATGTGGCAGATGTTGCAAGTGTATGGTGTAGGAGGTAGGTTACTGAAAGCAGTGAAGAGTTTTTACGAGGATAGTGAGGCTCAAGTTAGAGTATGTAGGAAAGAGGGAAATTTTTTCCCAGTAAAAGTAGGCCTTAGACAAGGATGTGTGATGTCACCGTGGTTGTTTAATATATTTATAGATGGGGTTGTAAGAGAAGTAAATGCGAGGGTCTTGGCAAGAGGCGTGGAGTTAAAAGATAAAGAATCACACACAAAGTGGGAGTTGTCACAGCTGCTCTTTGCTGATGACACTGTGCTCTTGGGAGATTCTGAAGAGAAGTTGCAGAGATTGGTGGATAAATTTGGTAGGGTGTGCAAAAGAAGAAAATTAAAGGTGAATACAGGAAAGAGTAAGGTTATGAGGATAACAAAAAGATTAGGTGATGAAAGATTGAATATCAGATTGGAGGGAGAGAGTATGGAGGAGGTGAACGTATTCAGATATTTGGGAGTGGACGTGTCAGCGGATGGGTCTATGAAAGATGAGGTGAATCATAGAATTGATGAGGGAAAAAGAGTGAGTGGTGCACTTAGGAGTCTGTGGAGACAAAGAACTTTGTCCTTGGAGGCAAAGAGGGGAATGTATGAGAGTATAGTTTTACCAACGCTCTTATATGGGTGTGAAGCGTGGGTGATGAATGTTGCAGCGAGGAGAAGGCTGGAGGCAGTGGAGATGTCATGTCTGAGGGCAATGTGTGGTGTGAATATAATGCAGAGAATTCGTAGTTTGGAAGTTAGGAGGAGGTGCGGGATTACCAAAACTGTTGTCCAGAGGGCTGAGGAAGGGTTGTTGAGGTGGTTCGGACATGTAGAGAGAATGGAGCGAAACAGAATGACTTCAAGAGTGTATCAGTCTGTAGTGGAAGGAAGGCGGGGTAGGGGTCGGCCTAGGAAGGGTTGGAGGGAGGGGGTAAAGGAGGTTTTGTGTGCGAGGGGCTTGGACTTCCAGCAGGCATGCGTGAGCGTGTTTGATAGGAGTGAATGGAGACAAATGGTTTTTAATACTTGACGTGCTGTTGGAGTGTGAGCAAAGTAACATTTATGAAGGGATTCAGGGAAACCGGCAGGCCGGACTTGAGTCCTGGAGATGGGAAGTACAGTGCCTGCACTCTGAAGGAGGGGTGTTAATGTTGCAGTTTAAAAACTGTAGTGTAAAGCACCCTTCTGGCAAGACAGTGATGGAGTGAATGATGGTGAAAGTTTTTCTTTTTCTGGCCATCCTGCCTTGGTGGGAATCGGCCGGTGTGATAATAAAAAAATAAAAAAAAAAATATATATATATATATATATATGTCGTGCCGAATATGTAAAACTGGTCAATTAGCAAAGAACTCAAGAACTCATTTAAAATTAAGTCCTTTCTAAAATTTTCTCTTATACATTTAAAGTTATATTTTTTTCATTAATGTTAATGACAAAAATTTTAATTTTGCACCAAAAGAATCTTAGAAAACTTACCTAACCTTATTATAACAAGAACAATTTATTTTAGCCTAACCCAACTAAATATATTTTAGATTTGTTTACAGTAATTTAATACTAAACAAACACAGTGAAATATATTTTTTTCGTTAGGTTCGGAATGATTTTGGCGAAATTATTGCATACACAAATTTTCACTTGTCCTATATGGCAAGATGAGCGTTGCTATTTAAGCCAAGATGGCAAGTTCTGCCTATTCGGCACGCTATATATATATATATATATATATATATATATATATATATATATATATATATATATATATATATATATATATATATATATATATATATATATATATATATATATATATATATATATATATATATATATATATATATATATATATATATATATGTATATATTTATATATATATATATATATATATATATATATATATATATATATATATATATATATATATATATATATATATATATATATATATATATATATATATATATATATATATATATATATAAGTAGTACTGGTTTCTTCTGAGCGGTTCCTTCTACAGAGTGGCTTCCTCTCTCAGCGGTCTCTTCTACAGAGTGGCTTCCTCTCTCAGTGGCTCCTTCTACAGAGCAGTCTCCTCTGAGCGGTCTCCTTTTCACACCTATGTGCTAATGACCTTTTTCACACCTATGTGCTAATGACCTTAACCCCGCCCACGACCCCCGCCCACGACCCCCGCCCACGACCCCCCACACCGCCCCCCCACCCGCGCCCCCCACCCGCGCCCCCCACCCGCGCCCCCCACCCGCGCCTCCCAACCCGCCCCGCCGCGCCCCGGTCGTCGCGCCCGACCACGCCTTCTGCAGCGTCGTCCGCATCGCCCCCGCGCCCCGAATTTTTTTTCCGATTTTTTTCGAATTTTTTTTTAATTTCATTTTCTTATGATCTCCATCTCCTCGGATCAAATTTTTGAGGTTCCCCCTCCCACTTTCACCCCCACCCCAATTTTTTTTTCTCGATAATACAAAGACTCCAATTCCTCGGATCAAATTTTTGGGTTCCCCCCTCTGGGGTAAGCATTCAAATGAACTCCCACTTGCATCCCAATTTTTTTTTTCGAATTTCATTTTCTTATGATCTCCTTGGATCAAGTTTTTGGATACCCCCCTCTGGGTATAAGCATTCAAAATGGACTCCCACTTCAACCCCAATTTTTTTTCTCGATATCAAAATAATACAAAGACTCTACTTCCTTGGATCAAGTTTTCTCGATAATACAAAGACTCCATCTCCTCGGATCAAGTTTTTTGGATTCCCCCCTATGGGGTTTCGAAATTCTTATGATCTCCTTGGATCAAGGTTTTCTCCTCCATCTCCTTGGATCGAGTTTTTTTGGATTCCCCCCTCTGGGGGTAAGCATTCAAATGAACTCCTCCTATGGGGCATGGTGCTCTCTCTTACTACAGGTCTAAACAAGTGTGACGTCAGTATTCCTCTCATTAAAGTTAAATGAACTAAAAAGTGTGTTTACTCGGCGGACATGTTGCAGTATGAATATTCATACCGCATTTATGTTGCATATCACATTTCCTCATCCACATCATCCCTAAAACATCCTTCCTTATTCATTCCGTATATCTCCTAGAGTTGTTTTAACCCCGACGGACCCATCACGACGTAGGAGCCAGAGGAACCATCACCACTCCAACACCACCTACTACACTCTGGCTCCTAATGTCATGATGGGCCGTCGGGGTTAAAACAACTCTAGGAGATATACGGAATGAATAAGGAAGGATGTTTTAGGGATGATGTGGATGAGGAAATGTGATATGCAACATAAATGCGGTATGAATATTCATACCGCAATATGTCAAGTATAGGTTTTTGGTGTATGTCTTAGTTAAGATGTGTATGTCTTAGTTGGAGGTGAATGTCTTAGATTTGGTGTGTATGTCTCATGTCTTAAATTTGAGATTGAAATGTATAAGATGTGGGTGTCTGTGTATTATTTTTTTTGTGATGGTGATATGTTATAGTGCTCATGTTATGTTATAGATGTTGGTGGAAGTGTTGTGGTATTTTTGTGTATGTCTTATTTTTGTGCGAATGTTTAAAAAATAAGTGTTTTCAGTGATCATAGCAGTTTTGAGATGCATGATCTTAGATTTTTGGTGATCTTGGTGATGAGTGTTGATAGATGACGGTAAACATGATATGGAATTGGTGATCGTGATTTTTGTGTGAATAATTATAAAAATGTGTGTTTTCTGTGATCTTGGTGGTGGGGTCATAAAATCTGGTAATCGTCTTGGATATAGTGTTCTTAGATAATGTAGGGTAAAACAGGTTGAAACAAGGTGGGTTGGGTGTGATGTTACCAACCACCAAGTAACACAATGGGAGTGTGACGTCACTGGAGGTGAGCTCATCGGTCCTGTGAGGTGTGACATCGTGTGTTGGTGGTAGTGAGGTGAGTGCGCTTAGATATTGTCAAATATGACTTTTTTGTGTGAAATGTTTATTAAAATGAGTGTTTTCTGTGATATTAGTGATTTTTGAGGTAAGTGAACATGGGTGATTGTAGTTGGTGGTTGTCTTAGATTATGTGTGTGTACAAGATATGTTTTCAGTTGATGGTGATCATGTACTAAGTGTTTGCGTATTAGGTTTGTGTTCATGCTTTTTTTTTATGCGCCAAATGGGAAGGGAGTTCTTGGTTATAGTGATTTGAGGGGATTTCTATAAAAAGGATGTTAGATGGTGATGTTAAACTTAGTTTCTGGTGATTTTGACGGTGATTTGGTAGTATTCAGTGGTGATTTGGTAGTAATCAGTAGTGTTTTGGGAGTATTCGGAGGTGTTTGATGGTGTTTTTTGAAGGTGTTCAAATGATGTGCAGAGTATTTTTTGAAGAAGATCAGTGGTGTTCAGAGTTGGTTCAAAGTTAGTCAGTGTGTTAGATATGGTAATGTCTCATGTCATAAGTGTATGAGTTAGTTTTTTTTTGTGCTAATGTTGTAAAGTCTGGAGAATGAGGGAGGAGTTTGGGGGGGATGAGTTGTAATTTAATGAAATGTGTAAGTGTGAATGAGAATGTGAATTGGTGGGTGAGTTAGAGAAGACAAAATGTTATGTGATCTTAGTAAAAGTATAGATAGTTTTAGTGATCTTCGTTATGATGATGTTTTAAGATAATGTGTACAAAAAAAAATGTGTGGTCTTAGTGGTGGGGTTATAGAATATGGTAAACGTCTTGATTGTGGTGATCTTAGATATTGGAGATATAACAGATATGTGTTTGTGTTAGTTTTGGTAAAATGTCTCATGTCATAAGTGTCTGAGTTAGTTTTTGTGTTAATGTTGTAAAGTCTGGAGACTGAGGGAGTAGTATGGTTGATGTCCAAACCATGCAGCACATGACCTCCATTTCATGCAGCACCTGACCTCCACTCGATATAGCACCTGACCTCCACTCCATATAGCACCTGACCTCCACTTCATCCAGCACCTGACCTCCACTCCATGTAGCACCTGAACTCCACTCCATGCAGCATATGACCTCCACTTCATGCAGCACCTGACCTCCACTTCATGCAGCACCTGACCTCCACACCATGCAGCACATGACCTCCACTTCATGCAGCACCTGACCTCCACACCATGCAGCACCTGACCTTTACTCCATGCAGCACCTGACCTCCACTCCATGCAGCACCTGACCTCCACTCCATGCAGCACCTGACCTCCACTCCATGCAGCACCTGACCTCCACTCCATGCAGCACCTGACCTCCACTCCATGCAGCACCTGACCTCCACTCCATGCAGCACCTGACCTCCACTCCATGTAGCACCTGACCTCCACGCCATGCAGCAAATGACCTCCACTCCGAGCAGCACCTGACCTCCACTCGGTGCAGCACTTGACCAACACTCCATGCAGCATCTCACCTCCACTGCATGAAGTGCCTCACATGTAATTCATGCACCACCTGACCTGCAATCCATGCACAACCTGACCTCCACTCCATGCACTACCTGACCTCCACTCCATGCGCCACCTGACCTCCACTCCATGCACCACATAACCTCGAATCCATGCAGCACCTGACCTCCACACCATGAACCACATAACCTCTACTCCATGAAACACCTAACCTACACTCCATGCACAAACTGACCTCCACTCAATGCACCAACTGACCTCCACTCCATACAGCACCCCCCTCCACTACATGCAGCACCTGACCTCCACTCCATGCAGCACCTGATCTCCACACCATGAAGCTCCTGACATCCACGCCATGCAGCACCTGACCTCCACTACATGCACCACCTGACCTCCACTCAAAGCACCACCTCACCATCAATCCATGCACCACCTGACCTCCACTCCATGCACCAACTGACCTCCAACACATGCAGCACCTGACCTCCACTCTATGCAGCACCTGACCTCCACTCCATGCAGCTCCTGACCTCCACTCCATGCAGCACCTGACCTCCACTCCATGCAGCTCCTGACCTCCACTCCATGCACCACCCGACCTCTAATCCATGCACCATCTGAGCTCCACTCCATGCATCACCTGAGCTCCACTACATGCAATGCATGACCTCCAATCAATGAACCACTTAACTTCCACTCCATGCCCCACCTGACCACCACTCCATGCACCACCTAACCTCCACTCCATGCACCACCTAACATCCACTCCATGCACCACATGAACTCCACTCCATGCACCACCTGACCTCCAATCCACGCAATACCTGAAATCCACTCATTGAACACCTGACCTACACTGCATGCACCACCTGACCTCCACTCCAGGCACCACCTGACCTCCAATCCACTCAATACCTGAAATACACTCAATGAACCACCTGACCTACACTGCATGCACCGTCTGAGCTCCACTCTATGCATCACCTGAGCTCCACTACATGCACTGCATGACCTCCAATCAATGAACCACTTAACTTCCACTCCATGCACCACCTGACCACCACTCCATGCACCACCTAACCTCCACTCCATGCACCACCTAATCTCCACTCCATGCACCACCTAACCTCCACTCCATGCACCACCTAACCTCCACTCTATGCACCAACTAAACTCCACTCCATGCACCACCTAACCTTCACTCCATGCACCACCTGACCTCCACTCCATGCATCACCTGACCTCCAATCCACGCAATACCTGAAATCCACTCAATGAACCACCTGACCTACACTGCATGCACGACCTGACCTCCACTCCATGCACCACCTGACCTCCAATCCACGCAATTTCTGAAATCCTCTCAATGAACCATCTGACCTACACTGTATGCACCACCTGACCTACACTGCATGCACGACCTGACCTCCACTCCATGCACCACCTGACCTCCAATCCACGCAATTTCTGAAATCCTCTCAATGAACCACCTGACCTACACTGTATGCACCACCTGACCTACATTGCATGCACCACATGACCACCACTCCATGCACCACCTAACCTCCATTCCATGCTCCACCTAACCTCCACTCCATGCACCACCTAACCTCCACTCCATGCTCCACCTAACCTCCACTCCATGCACCACCTAACCTCCACTCCATGCACCACGTAACCTCCACTCCATGCACCACCTAACCTCCACTCCATGCACCAACTAAACTTCACTCCATGCACCACCTAACCTCCTCTCCTTGCACCACCTGACCTCCACTCCATGCACCACCTGACCTCCAATCCACGCAATACCTGAAATCCTCTCAATGAACCACCTGACCTACACTGCATGCACCACATGAGCTCCACTACATGCATCACCTGACCTATACTCCATGCAGCGACTGACCTCCACTCCATGCATTACCTGACATACAATTCATGAACCACCTGACCTCCACTCCATGCACACCTGACCTACACTCCATGCACCTCCTGATCTCCAATCCATGCAGCACCTGACCTTAACTCCATAAATCATCTGACCTCCATTCCATGCACCACCTGTCCTCCAGTCCATGAACCACCTGACCTCCAATCCATGCACCACATGACCTCCACTCCATGCAGCACCTGACCTCCATTCTTTGCAGCACCTGACCTCCACTCCATGCAGCACTTGACCTCAATTAATTGCACCACCTAACCTCCACTCCATAAAGCACCAGACATCCACTCCATGCACCACCTGACCTCCACTCCATGCACCACCTGACCTCCACTCAATACAGTAACTCACCTCCAATCAATGAACCACTTAACCTAAACTCCATGCACCACCTGTTCTCCAATCCATGCACCACCTGACCTAAACTCCATAAAACATCTGACCTCCATTCCATGCACCACCTGTCCTCCACTCCAAGAACCACATGACCTCCAATATGCAGCACGTGACCTCCACTCCACGCAGCACCTGACACCCACTCTTTGCAGTAAATGACCTCCATCCCATGAAGTATCTGACCTACAGTCCATGCAGCACTTGACCTGTTCTCCATGCAGCACCTAACCTCCACTCCATGCTGCACCTCACCTCCACCTCATGCACCTCCTGACCTCCACTCCAAGCAGCTCCTGACCTCCACTCCATGCAGCTCCTGACCTTCAGTCCATGCAGTACCTGACCTCCACTTCATGCATAACCTGACCTCCACTTCATGCACCACCTGGCCTCTAATCCGTGCACCAACTGACATCTGATCCATGCAAAGCCTGACCTATACTTCATGCAGCATCTGACCTCCGCTCCATGCAGCACCTCACTTCCACTCCCTGCACCACCTGACCTCCACCCCATGCACCACTTGACCGCCACTCCATGCAGTACCTGGCTACAACTCCATGCACCACCTGACCTCTTCTCAATGCACCACCTGACCTCCACTCCATGCACCACATGACCTCCACTCCAAGCACCACCTGACCTCCACTACACGCTGTAAGTGACTTCCACTTCACTCACCACCTGACCTCCACCCCATGCACAACCTGACCTCCACTCCATGCACCACCTGACCTCCACCCCATGCACCACCTGACCTCCACTCAATGCACCACACAACCTCCAATCCATGCAGCACCTGACCTCCACACCAAGAACCACATGACCTCTACTCCATGCACTACCTGACCTCCTCTCCATGCACCACCTGACCTCCTCTCCATGCACCACCTCACCTACAATCTATGCTCCACCTGACCTCCACTCCATGCACAACCTGACTTCTAATCCATGCAGCTCCTGTCCTCCACACCATGCACAACGTGACCTCTATTCCATGCAGCTCCTGACATTCACTCCATGCAGCAACTGACCTCCATTCCATGCAGCACCTGACCTCCACTTCATGCACCACCTGATCTCCACTCCGTGCATCACCTGACTTCCTCTCCATGCACCATCTGACCTCCAACTATACTTCATGCAGCATCATGCAGTATAGGTTCTCTACACATATGCTGCTATGTATGATAATTCTATGTAACTGTATTTGTGTATACCTGAATAAATTTACTTACTTACTTACTTACTTACTTACTTACTCCATGCTGCAACTGACCTCCACTTCATACACCACCTGACCTCAACTCCATGCACTACCTGACCTCCACTCCATGCACCATCTGACCTCCACTCCATTCACCATCTGACCTCCACTCCATGCACCACCTGACGAAAACTCCATGCAGCACCTGACCTCCGCTCCATGCACCACCTGACCTCCACTCCATGCACCACCATATCTCCACTCCATGCACCACCATATCTCCACTCCAAGCACCACCTGAACTCCACTCCATGCAGCACGTGACCTCCACTCCATGCAGCACCTTACCTCCACTCCATGGAGGACCTGACCTCCACTCCGTGCAGCACCTGACCTTCACTTCATACAGCACCTGACCTCTGCTTCATGCACCACCTGACATCCAGTTCATGCAACACCTGACCTCCACTATATGCGGCACCTGACCTCCAATCCCTGCAGCACCTGACCTCCAGTCCATGCATCACCTGACCTCCACTCTATGCACCACCTGACCTCCACTCCATGCACCACCTGACCTCGACTTCATTCACCGCCTGACCTCCGCTCCATGCAGCACCTAACCTCCACTCCATGCTGTACCTGACCTCCACTCCATGCGGTACCGTGCCTCCACTAAATGCACCACCAGACCTCCTCTCCATGCACCACCTGACCTCCTCTCCATGCACATCCTGACGGTCGCTCCATGCACAGCCTTAGCTAGACTACATGCACCACCTGACCTCAACTCCATGCACCACCTGACCTCCACTCCATGCACCACTTGACCTCTTCTACACGCACCACCTGACCTTAACTCCAATAAACATCTGACCTCCATTCCATGCACCACCTGTCCTCCACTCCATGAACCACATGACCTCCACGCCATGCAGCACGTGACCTCCACTCCATGCAGTAATTGACCTTCATCCCATGCAGTATCTGACCTCAACTCCAAGCAGCACTTGACCTCTACTCCATGCAGCACCTGACCTCCACTCCATGCTGCACCTGACCTCCAGCTCATGTAGCTCCTGACCTCCACTCCATGCAGCACCTGGCATCCACTCCCTGAGAGCACCTGACCTTCACTCCATTAAGTACCTGACTTCAACTCCATGCGCCACCTGACCACCACTCCATGCACCTGCTGACCTCTAATCCGTACACCACCCGATGTCCGATCCATGCACCACCTGAATTTCACTCCATGCACCACATGACCCTCACTCCATGCACCACCTCACCTCCACTCCCTGCACCACCTGACCTCCACCCCATGCACCACCTGACCTTCCCTCCATGCAGTACCTGGCCACAACACCATGCACTACCTGACCTCCACTCCATGCACCACCTCACCTCCACTCCCTGCTACATGACCTCCACTTCATGCATTACATGCCCTCCAATCCATGCAGCACCTGACCTCCACTCCATGCAGCACCTGACCTCCATTCCATGCAGCAATTGACCTCAACTACAAAAGAGCACCTCATATCCAATCCATGCAGTGCTTGACCTCAATTCCATGCATCACCTGGCCTCCAATCCATGCACCACCTGACTTCCACTCGATGCACCACCTGACCTCCACTCATTGCACCACCTGACCAATACTACATGCAGCGCCTGTCCACCACTCCATGCAGCTCCTGACCACCACTCCATGCAGCACCTGATCTCCACTTCATGCACCACATGATCTCCACTCCGTGCATCACCTGACTTCCTCTCCATGCACCATCTGACCTCCACTCCATGCAGCAACTGACCTTCACTCCATGCGCCACCTGACCTCCACTTCATACACCACCTGACCTCAACTCCATGCACCACCTGACCTCCACTCCATGCACCATCTGACCTCCACTCCATTCACCATCTGACCTCCACTCCATGCACCACCTGACGAAAACTCCATGCAGCACCTGACCTCCACTCCATGCACCACCTGACCTCCACTCCATGGAGGACCTGACCTCCACTCCGTGCAGCACCTGACCTTCACTTCATACAGCACCTGACCTCTACTTCATGCACCACCTGACATCCAGTTCATGCAACACCTGACCTCCACTCCATGCGGCACCTGACCTCCAATCCCTGCAGCACCTGACCTCCAGTCCATGCATCACCTGACCTCCATTCTATGCACCACCTGACCTCCACTCCATGCACCACCTGATCACCACTCCATGCAGAAACTGACGTCCACTCCATGCACCACCTGACCTCCACTCCATACAGCGCCTGACCTCCAGTCCATGCAGAAACTGACGTCCACTCCATGCACCACCTGACCTCCACTTCATGCACCACCTGATCTCCACTCCATGCACCACTTGATCTCCACTCCATTCACCACCTGACCTCAACTCCATGCAGCACCTGACCTCTACTCCATGCACCACCTGACCTCCGCTCTATGCACCACATGACCTCCTCTCCATACACCACCTGATCTCCACTCCATGCACCACCTGACCTCAACTCAATGCACCATCTGATCTCCACTCCATGCACTACATGACCTCGACTCCATGCACCACCTGATATCCACTACATGCACCACCTGATCTCCGCTCCATGCACCACCTGACCTCAACTCAATGCACCATCTGATCTCCACTCCATGCACTACATGACCTCGACTCCATGCACCACCTGATATCCACTCCATGCACCACCTGATCTCCGCTCCATGCACCACCTGACCTCAACTCAATGCACCATCTGACTTCCACTCCATACACCACCTGGCCTCCGCTCTATGCACCACCTGACCTCCACTCCATGCACCACCTGACCTCACCACTAGATATATTCTGTGTTGTCTTTTCTCGAAATTGATTTGAAAGTCTCGTCGCATTGATAAATGTCCTATTTACTTCATATGTGTCGTACAGTCTTGTCAGTGGGAGACAGAGAGAGAGAGAGAGAGAGAGAGAGAGAGAGAGAGAGAGAGAGAGAGAGAGAGAGAGAGAGAGAGAGAGAGAGAGAGAGAGAGAGAGAGAGAGAGGTGTGGGAGACAGACAAACAGTCAGACAGGCAGGCAAACAGACAGACAGAGACAGAGAGACATAGACAGAGACAGAAAGAAAGAGAAAGACAGAGAGAGAGAAAGAGAAAGAGAAAGAGAGACAGATCATGAAAGAGAGAGAGGGAGATAGACAGACAGACACACACACACACACACACACACACACACACACACACAGAAGGGAAGAGAGAGAGAGATACACAAAAAGACACACAGAAAAAGAGAGAGAGAAACAAGGCAGCCAGGAAGCTTACAGCACTTCGCTGTATCTCGCATTTCCTTGGCAGTAGGGGTTGCAAGATTCTGTACGAGGCACAAGTACGCTCACACCTTGAGTATGCTCCACTTCCTTGGTTTGTCTGCTCCCCTCCCCCTCTCATCTGCGACTGACAGAGTAGAGAACAGAGCAAGACGTCTCATATCTCGCCTGGACCCATCCTGGATAGATCTGTCATTTCAGCAGAGCCTTCAACACAGGAGGGATGTGGGTGGCCTTACTGTTATGTACAAGGCCAATATTGTCAAAGTACCACACTTGGATGCACTTCAAGGACAGCGTGAAACAAGCTTTTATGCCACAAGACGGGCAGAAAGCAGCAACTTCACTCTGGCTGTACCCTTCTCCAGAACATCACTCCATCTGAGATCATATATACCCAGGATGACTCGAGTATGGAACACATTCGTACAGCATAATGATGTCAACGAGATAACGTCAGTTGATCAAATGAAAATGCTGGCACACAGATGGCTCCAACTTCATCCTGTTCCCTACTTGTATGTCTCATAACAATAAAAATGCTTTCAAATGAGCTGATGTAGGTAACAGCTCTTAGCTTGCCAATAAAGTTAGGAATCCTTAACCTTGTCAAACCCTGTGTAAATATATATATGTATATATATATATATATATATATATATATATATATATATATATATATATATATATATATATATATATTAGAAAGAGGTCATAGTAGAATATTACTAATATCCCGTTATCATACAGGTATTCATAATTATCGTCTTGATACTCTTGGTAAGAGTGAATGATCAGTAAGAATATAAGTTACCGAACAAACATAACTTCAGCTCATCACTTACATCAACGTCGACTGAAGTTTTTCATCTATTTCACGAGTTATTGAACCATTAAAATTTGATGCTTTTCACACTTGTTGTATTTTAATTATCGAAAATCGCTAAATTATTATTGGTCACAAAGTTATTGGCCAATGTGATGCATTTATTATAAACATTGTCCAGCGCTTATAAACATTGTCCAGCGCTTATAAACATTGTCCAGCGCTTTTAAACATTGTCCAGCGCTTATAAACATTGTCCAGCGCTTATAAACATTGTCCAGCGCTTATAAACATTGTCCAGCGCTTATAAACATTGTCCAGCGCTTATAAACATTGTCCATCGCTTTTAAACATTGTCCAGCGCTTATAAACATTGTCCAGCGCTTTTAAACATTGTCCAACGCTTATAAACATTGTCCAGCGCTTATAAACATTGTCCAGCGCTTATAAACATTGTCCACCAGCGCTTATAAACATTGTCCAGCGCTTATAAACATTGTCCAGCGCTTATAAACATTGTCCAGCGCTTTTAAACATTGTCCAGCGCTTATAAACATTGTCCAGCGCTTATAAACATTGTCCAGCGCTTATAAACATTGTCCAGCGCTTATAAACATTGTCCAGCGCTTATAAACATTGTCCAGCGCTTATAAACATTGTCCAGCGCTTATAAACATTGTCCAGCGCTTATAAACATTGTCCAGCGCTTATAAACATTGTCCAGCGCTTTTAAACATTGTCCAGCGCTTATAAACATTGTCCAGCGCTTTTAAACATTGTCCAAACATTTGTCCAGCGCTTATAAACATTGTCCAGCGCTTATAAACATTGTCCAGCGCTTATAAACATTGTCCAGCGCTTATAAACATTGTCCAGCGCTTATAAACATTGTCCAGCGCTTATAAACATTGTCCAGCGCTTATAAACATTGTCCAGCGCTTTTAAACATTGTCCAGCGCTTATAAACATTGTCCAGCGCTTATAAACATTGTCCAGCGCTTTTAAACATTGTCCAGCGCTTTTAAACATTGTCCAGCGCTTATAAACATTGTCCAGCGCTTATAAACATTGTCCAGCGCTTATAAACATTGTCCAGCGCTTTTAAACATTGTCCAGCGCTTATAAACATTGTCCAGCGCTTTTAAACATTGTCCAGCGCTTATAAACATTGTCCAGCGCTTATAAACATTGTCCAGCGCTTATAAACATTGTCCAGCGCTTATAAACATTGTCCAGCGCTTATAAACATTGTCCAGCGCTTATAAACATTGTCCAGCGCTTTTAAACATTGTCCAGCGCTTATAAACATTGTCCAGCGCTTATAAACATTGTCCAGCGCTTATAAACATTGTCCAGCGCTTATAAACATTGTCCAGCGCTTATAAACATTGTCCAGCGCTTATAAACATTGTCCAGCGCTTATAAACATTGTCCAGCGCTTATAAACATTGTCCAGCGCTTATAAACATTGTCCAGCGCTTATAAACATTGTCCAGCGCTTATAAACATTGTCCAGCGCTTATAAACATTGTCCAGCGCTTATAAACATTGTCCAGCGCTTATAAACATTGTCCAGCGCTTATAAACATTGTCCAGCGCTTATAAACAGTCTTGTCTTAGATACGGTGTACGAACGTTAAAAATTTAAAGCCGATCAAGTATGGTATTTTTGTGATATTTACGAAACATTTGGAGAATGAAAAATATTGCCTGAAATGTTCCGAAAATAGTAAAGTCTATCATTAACAATTAAAAAAATATATATATATAATATATATATATATATATATATATATATATATATATATATATATATATATATATATATATATATATATATATATATATATATATATATATATATATATATATATATATATATATATATATATATATATATATATATATATATATATATATATAAATAAAACGCGATTTTTTCAGTTTTATTTTCTAATTTGTATTAATATCAAATTTTCTGCAGTTCTGTATGAAAAAAAAAAATGTGTAATTTTCACGTTCAATGAAAATCCAGTTTGAAAAAAAAGAAATTTTAAAGACGTTATAAATTAGGAGGTACATAGGTGACAGTTAATATTGGCAGTTAAACTAGGTGAAGGTTCAGGTACTGACAGTTAATATTGGAAGTTAAACTAGGTGAAGGTTCAGGTACTGACAGCTAATATTGGCAGTTAAACTAGGTGAAAGCTCAGGTACTGACAGTTAATATTGGCAGTTAAACTAGGTGAAGGTTCAGGTACTGACAGTTAATATTGGCAGTTAAACTAGGTGAAGGTTCAGGTACTGACAGTTAATATTGGCAGTTAAACTAGGTGAAGGTTCAGGTACTGACAGTTAATATTGGAAGTTAAACTAGGTGAAGGTTCAGGTACTGACAGCTAATATTGGAAGTTAAACTAGGTGAAGGTTCAGGTACTGACAGCTAATATTGGCAGTTAAACTAGGTGAAAGCTCAGGTACTGACAGTTAATATTGGCAGTTAAACTAGGTGAAGGTTCAGGTACTGACAGTTAATATTGGCAGTTAAACTAGGTGAAGGTTCAGGTACTGACAGTTAATATTGGAAGTTAAACTAGGTAAAGGTTCAGGTACTGACAGCTAATATTGGCAGTTAAACTAGGTGAAAGCTCAGGTACTGACAGTTAATATTGGCAGTTAAACTAGGTGAAGGTTCAGGTACTGACAGTTAATATTGGCAGTTAAACTAGGTGAAGGTTCAGGTACTGACAGTTAATATTGGCAGTTAAACTAGATGAAGGTTCAGGTACTGACAGTTAATATTGGCAGTTAAACTAGGTGAAGGTTCAGGTACTGACAGTTAATATTGGCAGTTAAACTAGGTGAAGGTTCAGGTACTGACAGTTAATATTGGCATTTAAACTAGGTGAAGATTCAGGTACTGACAGTTAATACTGGCAGTTAAACTAGGTGAAGGTTCAGGTACTGACAGTTAATATTGGCAGTTAAACTAGGTGAAGGTTCAGGTACTGACAGTTAATATTGGCAGTTAAACTAGGTGAAGGTTCAGGTACTGACAGCTAATATTGGAAGTTAAACTAGGTGAAGGTTCAGGTACTGACAGCTAATATTGGCAGTTAAACTAGGTGAAAGCTCAGGTACTGACAGTTAATATTGGCAGTTAAACTAGGTGAAGATTCAGGTACTGACAGTTAATATTGGCAGTTAAACTAGGTGAAGGTTCAGGTACTGACAGTTAATATTGGCAGTTAAACTAGGTGAAGGTTCAGGTACTGACAGTTAATATTGGCAGTTAAACTAGGTGAAGGTTCAGGTACTGACAGTTAATATTGGCAGTTAAACTAGGTGAAGGTTCAGGTACTGACAGTTAATATTGGCAGTTAAACTAGGTGAAGGTTCAGGTACTGACAGTTAATATTGGCAGTTAAACTAGGTGAAGTTTCAGGTACTAACAGTTAATATTGGCAGTTAAACTAGGTGAAAGCTCAGGTACTGACAGTTAATATTGGCAGTTAAACTAGGTGAAGGTTCAGGTACTGACAGTTAATATTGGAAGTTAAACTAGGTGAAGGTTCAGGTACTGACAGCTAATATTGGCAGTTAAACTAGGTGAAAGCTCAGGTACTGACAGTTAATATTGGCAGTTAAACTAGGTGAAGGTTCAGGTACTGACAGTTAATATTGGCAGTTAAACTAGGTGAAGGTTCAGGTACTGACAGTTAATATTGGCAGTTAAACTAGGTGAAGGTTCAGGTACTGACAGTTAATATTGGAAGTTAAACTAGGTGAAGGTTCAGGTACTGACAGCTAATATTGGTAGTTAAACTAGGTGAAAGCTCAGGTACTGACAGTTAATATTGGCAGTTAAACTAGGTGAAGGTTCAGGTACTAACAGTTAATATTGGCAGTTAAACTAGGTGAAAGCTCATGTACTGAGAGTTAATATTGGCAGTTAAACTAGGTGAAGGTTCAGGTACTGACAGTTAATATTGGAAGTTAAACTAGGTGAAGGTTCAGGTACTGACAGCTAATATTGGCAGTTAAACTAGGTGAAAGCTCAGGTACTGACAGTTAATATTGGCAGTTAAACTAGGTGAAGGTTCAGGTACTGACAGTTAATATTGGCAGTTAAACTAGGTGAAGGTTCAGGTACTGACAGTTAATATTGGCAGTTAAACTAGGTGAAGGTTCAGGTACTGACAGTTAATATTGGCAGTTAAACTAGGTGAAGGTTCAGGTACTGACAGTTAATATTGGCAGTTAAACTAGGTGAAGTTTCAGGTACTAACAGTTAATATTGGCAGTTAAACTAGGTGAAAGCTCAGGTACTGACAGTTAATATTGGCAGTTAAACTAGGTGAAGGTTCAGGTACTGACAGTTAATATTGGCAGTTAAACTAGGTGAAGTTTCAGGTACTGACAGTTAATATTGGCAGTTAAACTAGGTGAAGGTTCAGGTACTGACAGTTAATATTGGCAGTTAAACTAGGTGAAGGTTCAGGTACTGACAGTTAATATTGGCAGTTAAACTAGGTGAAGTTTCAGGTACTGACAGTTAATATTGGCAGTTAAACTAGGTGAAGGTTCAGGTACTGACAGTTAATATCGGCAGTTAAACTAGGTGAAGGTTCAGGTACTGACAGTTAATATTGGCAGTTAAACTAGGTGAAGGTTCAGGTACTGACAGTTAATATTGGCAGTTAAACTAGGTGAAGGTTCAGGTACTGACAGTTAATATTGCCAGTTAAACTAGGTGAAGGTTCAGGTACTGACAGTTAATATTGGCAGTTAAACTAGGTGAAGGTTCAGGTACTGACAGTTAATATTGGCAGTTAAACTAGGTGAAGTTTCAGGTACTGACAGTTAATACTGGCAATTAAACTAGGTGAAGGTTCAGGTACTGACAGTTAATATTGGCAGTTAAACTAGGTGAAGGTTCAGGTTCTGACAGTTAATATTGGCAGTTAAACTAGGTGAAGGTTCAGGTACTGACAGTTAATATTGGCAGTTAAACTAGGTGAAAGTTCAGGTACTGACAGTTAATATTGGCAGTTAAACTAGGTGAAGGTTCAGGTACTGACAGTTAATATTGGCAGTTAAACTAGGTGAAGGTTCAGGTACTGACATTTAATATTGGCAGTTAAACTAGGTGAAGGTTCAGGTACTGACAGTTAATATTGGCAGTTAAACTAGGTGAAGGTTCAGGTACTGACAGTTAATACTGGCAATTAAACTAGGTGAAGGTTCAGGTACTGACAGTTATTATTGGCAGTTAAACTAGGTGAAGTTTCAGGTACTGACAGTTAATATTGGCAGTTAAACTAGGTGAAGGTTCAGGTACTGAAAGTTAATATTGGGAGTTAAACTAGGTGAAGGTTCAGGTACTGACAGTTAATATTGGCAGTTAAACTAGGTGAAGGTTCAGGTACTAACAGTTAATATTGGCAGTTAAACTAGGTGAAGGTTCAGGTACTGACAGTTAATATTGGCAGTTAAGCTAGGTGAAGGTTCAGGTACTGACAGTTAATATTGGCAGTTAAACTAGGTGAAGGTTCAGGTACTGAAAGTTAATATTGGCAGTTAAACTAGGTGAAGGTTCAGGTACTGACAGTTAATATTGGCAGTTAAACTAGGTGAAGGTTCAGGTACTGACAGTTAATATTGGCAGTTAAACTACATGAAGGTTCAGGTACTGACAGTTAATATTGGCAGTTAAGCTAGGTGAAGGTTCAGGTACTGACAGTTAATATTGGCAGTTAAACTAGGTGAAGGTTCATTTACTGACAGCGATGACAGGAAACATTCTCTAGTTGTTACCTGGGAAACAACTTATTAATAATGGCAAATTGAAGTTTCCATAACTTAAAGTTAACGTCAAGTTTTCTTTCAATAAAGTCCATCAACGGTGAAACTGAAGACGAGCATAAAATACATTCTCCTGGAATTGATGAAATTTCAACTATTCTATGTTTTTTTTTAATAATTTTAGTCAACTTTCAAATTTGCACCAACTTAGACTAAACTTATCATTCTTCATACAGAATAACCCATCATTAATATTTTGAGACCGATCAAGAGAAACAATTTTAGTTATTGATAACAAATATCACTATTTGTTCACTAAAAGTGGGATTTATGTCATCCATTAACAAGGCGAACATTGTGTTCAGGAAACGAATAAAATTGAGGAAAATTGAAACCGACGAGATGAGTCAATCTCCTTCATGGTACGTATTGCAAAAAATTCCATTTATAAATATTTTACTACAGAGACAAATTTTCCGGCACTCAAGCAAAACCTGAAGAATATTTAGGTCATAAGACGCATCACATATTGTTGAAGTCGTTCAGAAGAGGTAAACTTCAATTTATGTTATGGGATTTAACAGGAATGTACATTTCACAACATTTTGTATATAAAATAGACAAATCTGCGCCAATATACTTGAATTTCACGGTCCGCATGATCAAAAATTAGGAGGCATCTTTTTGGAAAGTCTGCAGCTTCGTCACTGAGAGTTGTGGATGTTATCCGAGTTATTCTAGGATGCTGGCAACAGGTTCAGCAACTTTGTCCACAAGACACTTGCCCGCACTTGTTGACTCTTCCATGAATTGTGTACAAGCGTGACTGCACCAGCCTTGAAATTTTGAAGCCGATTGGATGAGGTTTACCAGTTTTCAGGAAAATAAAAACGAAGAGTTAGAAAGAAAACAATAATAACCAAAAAAATTCAGGCAATCCTCAGGGGATACGTAAAAAAAAAAAAAAACAAGATTCCGGCTATTTTTTTAAAAGACGAATTCAGGGCTACCTAGATTAGTCTTTATCGTGTCGCTGTTATTTGTCTGCCTGAAATGCCCCGGAATAATAGTGTCTTTCTTTGTACTTTACAAATCAAAATCGTAAACATTGAAAAAATATAAAATATTTATCTTCATGTTTATTATGAGAGGACAGTTGCAGATCACGATATAATTAATTCATTGTTAGGTGGTCATAAATAATTAGTCATCCCAGCAAGGAGACCTGGAAGTGGTTGGGTAAAATTGCCTTCTTTCTCAAATAATTAATTAGTATTTTCAAAATAACTCGATAATGCTTCATCCACTCGACTTCAAACTGTCAATGCTTTTGTGTGGTATTATAAGCATTGTATAGTATGAAAACATAGTATGGTATCAAAACATAGTATGGTATCAAAAGTATTGTATGGTATCAAAACATAGTATGGTGTCAAAAGTATTGCATGGTATTAAAAGCATTGTATGGTATCAAAAGCACTGTATGACATCAAAAGCATTGTATGATATCAAAAGCATTGTATAATATCAAAAACATTGTATGGTATCAAAAGCATTGTATGGCATTATAAGCATTGTATGGTATCAAAGGCATTGTATGGTATGAAAACATAGTATGGTATCAAAAGCATTGTATGGTATCAAAAGCATTGTATGATAACAAAAGCATTGTATGGTATCAAAAGCATTGTATGACATCAAAAGCATTGTATGGTATCAAAAGCATTGTATAATATCAAAAACATTGTATGGTATCAAAAGCATTGTATGGTATCAAAAGCATTGTATGGTATCAAAAGCATTGTATGGTATCAAAAGCATTGTATGATAACAAAAGCATTGTATGGTATCAAAAGCATTGTATGACATCAAAAGCATTGTATGGTATCGAAAGCATTGCATGGTATCAGAAGCATTGTATGGTATCAAAAGCATTGTATGGTATCAAAAGCATTGTATGGTATCAGAAGCATTGTATGGTATCAAAAGCATTGTATGGTATCAAAAGCATTGTATGGTATCAGAAGCG
Organism: Cherax quadricarinatus; assembly: GCF_038502225.1. Taxonomy (NCBI): domain Eukaryota; kingdom Metazoa; phylum Arthropoda; class Malacostraca; order Decapoda; family Parastacidae; genus Cherax; species Cherax quadricarinatus. Next base: position 37,739,855 of record NC_091298.1, read on the forward strand.
TTGAATGGTATCAAAAGCATTGAATGGTATCAAAAGTATTGTATGGTATCAAAAGCGTTGAATGGTATCAAAAGCATTGTATGGTATCAAAAGCATTGTATGGTATCAAAAGCGTTGAATGGTATCAAAAGCATTGTATGGTATCAAAAGCATTGTATGGTATCAAAAGCGTTGAATGGTATCAAAAGAATTGTATGGTATCAAAAGCATTGTATGGTATCAAAAGCATTGTATGGTATCAAAAGCATTGTATGGTATCAAAAGCATTGTATGGTATCAAAAGCATTCGTTAAGTTATACCATGAATTAAGGGAAGATCCTGGACTTCACCTTAAGAAAGGAAACAAAGCAAATGCGATGTTATTATGGACAAGGTAGATTACAGGGGGATAATAAACATATTAAGAGCCATGGTAACTCAGGCGACTTTAATGTTCTGAAGTATTTGAGGATATTGGTCTCTGAGATAATATTGGTCTCTGAGATAGTATTGGTCTCTGAGATAATATTGGTCTCTGAGATAGTATTGGTCTCTGAGATAGTATTGGTCTCTGAGATAATATTGGTCTCTGAGATAATATTGGTCTCTGAGATAATATTGGTCTCTGAGATAATATTGGTCTCTGAGATAATATTGGTCTCTGAGATAGTATTGGTCTCTGAGATAGTATTGGTCTCTGAGATAATATTGGTCTCTGAGATAATATTGGTCTCTGAGATAGTATTGGTCTCTGAGATAGTATTGGTCTCTGAGATAATATTGGTCTCTGAGATAGTATTGGTCTCTGAGATAGTATTGGTCTCTGAGATAATATTGGTCTCTGAGATAATATTGGTCTCTGAGATAATATTGGTCTCTGAGATAATATTGGTCTCTGAGATAGTATTGGTCTCTGAGATAATATTGGTCTCTGAGATAATATTGGTCTCTGAGATAATATTGGTCTATGAGATAATATTGGTCTATGAGATAATATTGGTCTCTGAGATAATATTGGTCTCTGAGATAATATTGGTCTCTGAGATAATATTGGTCTATGAGATAATATTGGTCTCTGAGATAATATTGGTCTCTGAGATAATATTGGTCTCTGAGATAATATTGGTCTCTGAGATAATATTGGTCTCTGAGATAGTATTGGTCTCTGAGATAATATTGGTCTCTGAGATAATATTGGTCTCTGAGATAATATTGGTCTATGAGATAATATTGGTCTCTGAGATAATATTGGTCTCTGAGATAATATTGGTCTCTGAGATAATATTGGTCTCTGAGATAATATTGGTCTCTGAGATAATATTAGTCTCTGAGATAATATTGATAATATTGGTCTCTGAGATAATATTGGTCTCTGAGATAATATTGGTCTCTGAGATAATATTAGTCTCTGAGATAATATTGGTCTCTGAAATAATATTGGTCTCTGAGATAATATTGGTCTCTGAGATAATATTAGTCTCTGAGATAATATTGGTCTCTGAGATAATATTGGTCTCTGAGATAATATTGGTCTCTGAGATAATATTGGTCTCTGAGATAATATTGGTCTCTGAGATAATATTGGTCTCTGAGATAATATTGGTCTCTGAGATAATATTGGTCTCTGAGATAATATTGGTCTCTGAGATAATATTGGTCTCTGAAATAATATTGGTCTCTGAGATAATATTGGTCTCTGAGATAATATTGGTCTCTGAGATAATATTGGTCTCTGAGATAATATTGGTCTCTGAGATAATAATGGTCTCTGAGATAATATTGGTCTCTGAGATAATATTGGTCTCTGAGATAATATTGGTCTCTGAGATAATATTGGTCTCTGAGATAATATTGGTCTCTGAGATAATATTGGTCTCTGAGATAATAGAGAACGCCAATTTACCTTGGCTTTATAGCTGGTATTTTTTATTGTAATGTTTGAACTAGTTATGGGCTGTGTATGTTTAAATTTACCATTTTCATTAAAGAAATTCGGATGTTAGTGTTAATACAATAACTTGTGAATATTTCTTCTGATTCTCCTTAAATCTTCATTGCTAATATTTATCTGCATTAGAAACTTTTGTTGGACTCTGCACTGTTCCTTTCACGTGCATTGCTGTAAAGAAGGCTGGGCTTGTGCAATACGGGGATGCCTTAACTGATCGTGCAACGACCGCAATATATCCAGTTTTGCATGTTATTAACGAAATTACAATTTAAGCTGAAGTATATTTTATTTTGCTTTATTCAGTCAGTCATAAGATCATGTTGATGAATGAAGATATTTCTAAAACACATGGGTGTGTACACTGAGAGCCGTGACATCCACCTGGGGAACATCATCATGCTAATACACACTCAGCTACACCATGGAATCAAGGTACTGATAATACGAAATCATAATACGATACCCTAATTCGATATCCTAATAGTATTGACTTGCTTCAATTATTGCCCTACTCTCACACGTGACCATGTCCGCAGTTGCAGCTCCACTGCTTCCTCCACTGGACCACACTGCTAAATTCACTAACAGTTTCCTTGTAAGAAACTACAGAATATCACTTCAGCTCTATTGGTAATACTATGGCCCACCTTATGGGCCTCATCAACATCTACAGTACTGCTTCATCGTTCGCTTCTGTGTTAGTCTCATAATGCTCCTTGTGGGCAATACGTCTTTTGATAAAGAAAGCCAGAAGAGGCCCATGTGTCATGCTCAGTCTATCAAAGATCTTTTATATTAAATTGCGAGTTTCTTTTTATCAGTAACTAAAGTCATACGTGAAGAGATTTACAAATAGACCAAATGTTTTGAACAGCAAAGTTGATAAGTTCCTAAATCAATTTTGATCTCTTTGGCTGTCGTGTACGTTGACCTGCAAGCAACATACACCATCAGGGTGATGATTCAGGCAACCTATACCATCAGGGTGATGCTTCAGGCAACCTACACCATCAGGGTGATGATTCAGGCACCCTACCCTATCAGAGTGATGATTCAGGCAACCTACAATATCAGGGTGATGATTTAGAAAACCTACAGCATCAGACTGACTGAACAAATAAGTATTTGTTCAGTTGATTATAATCTTCAGGGTGATAATCAGACATGTGCAACATCTGGGTATCTTTATTGTAGACGTTTCGTCATCCAGTGGCTTTATCAATACAAATTCAAGGACAAAACTGGAAGATAAGAAATATATACAAAAGATGATGTAATCAATCCCTCAGCCTTGGAGTTGGTGTGAAGAGCACCGTAGTCGTGTTCGGTGCTCTTCATACCAACTCCAAGGCTGAGGGACTGATTACATCATCTTATGGACATAATTCTTATCTTTCAGTTTTGTCTTTGAATTTATTTTGATAAAGCCACTGGATGACGAAATGTCTACAATACAGATAACCAGATGTTGCGCATGTCTAATTTTAATTTTGTCGGAATTGTATAACATTCACGCATAATCAAGAGGGTGATAATTCACAAAACCATCTCCAGGTAAACTTCAGGAAAGATTTTAGAGTACTCCATAAAATGAATTCTCTCTTGGGTGTCGTCTTGCAAGAAGATTAAGACACAAAAGTTTGAGATAAGAGAGTGGCCTCCCAGGAACATGATATCTTCGTATTCTCGGAAGATATTAAGGAGAGTATTGAAATAAATTTTCTAAAATTTAAGTTTGCTGACCTCGGTGTTGTTCATATTTATTAAATAATGTTAAGGGGAAAAATGTATTATTCATATAAATAAATCATTGGAATTTTCAATTGAACAGCTTAATTATATGCTACTGCCTCATGTCACTTCAGAGGAATGAGAGGGAATAAGAGAGACAGAAGAGAGAAGAGAAGTGAAATTATGACTATAATCACACTACGGTGTTTTGGGTAGCAGCATTGACTGTTTTACTGCGTCCAAACACCTACTAAAATTCGAAGTGAGAAAATAATGGAAAGACTAAGATGATAGAAGAGATGCTAAACCAGAGGTGGTATATATGAACACTTCAAGCCACGTGTGTAACAGAGATTAAACGAACAGGGTAAAAGAATTGTTAAATATTGTAAAACCAATGCAATAAAGAAGACACGCTATAACAACTGTCACTATCAATTGTTTTTAACGTTGAAGGAGTTTGTTGCGAGCTCAGATTTCATTGACGGTACTGAAGTGCAAGCTAGAGCAACATTATATAGAAAAGGAGAAATTTAGATATTAATACATCAATCAAGAAAAATTTTGGCAAGAAGATACTCAACATTTGCTCTGGGAATATCCCGATCACATGAAGAATATTACGTTGAGGAAGAGAGAGCTTCCATTATTTTGAGATTTTTATCATGCTTCTGGCAATGGGGAAATTCACTTGGTAAAAAGAATATTCATAGCGAAGCATTTATATATTTATTTATAGAAAAAAATATATATAATAAGTATAGAGGCAATTTGCATATTATACGTTTAATTATTGTCTTCATAAATACATTGATAAATTGCTTCTCAAGCATATTATTATTATTTTTATTATCATTAATATTATTATTATTAATATTTTTATGTGTAATGTTGACCTTGTACACAAACTGTTAAGTTACTTAATATCATACATTTATATTAGTGTTATTTTATGAAGGAGTATTCGATGCTATTTACTTGAACCATAAAAGCTTGTGTATAGTAGGGGTTCTTAAATGGAGATATCGAGGGTTGAAGGTAGACACACTTGTTGGATGGTAACGATATATATTGTCAGACTGTGATGAGAGAAATAGAGCCCAGCCTCTGCCTGTCGTAGCCTGGATGTCTACGCCGTCTGAGAGGGGGCAGAGGTACGAACGTACACATGCGCATCCCGTGACGTCACACAACAGTCACAGGCCTAAAAGGGATCTCCTATCTAAAACACATGGATGATACTATATGCTATGCTATGTAACACAGGGATCAGCGACTATGCTGACAGCTCGGTCATGTTACGTATGTCGTCTCGACATACACTACTATCTATAGGCTGAACAGGCAGGTGGTTCTGGGTTGATTCTATACAATAACAAATTCATATATAACTTAGAACTAATGGATGGTATCATAATGGATGTTAACAAAATGAGTTTTAACGTAATGCATTACAAACTATAAGTACAAATTATTATACAATATGGATGGAATTGATTGATCGATCTGTATTCATGCACTCTACGGATTCTGAGGAAGAATAAATATATATACATATACAAGGTGAAATTAACAGCAAAGGCATCTGGTGCGCACTCAGATCATTACTGTCAAATTCTCAGAATACGGAGGTAACATGAACACGAAAAATTTTTTTTTGAAAAACTAATTAGTTAATAACAAACAGTTGACAATACCATAATTTTTAAAGGGGTGGACCGGTAAGCCAGCGGAAGGCCTCCGTCAGATGACCAAAAGCTCCAAAGGCGGGTCATCATCTGACTAAGACCCGCGTCAGGAAACATTTGTCCTGTTTCCTGACGAACCTTACCTAACCTAACCTAGTTGACAATTTACTTCATCTCGGACATCTAGTTATACAGACTATGTACATTTAAACCCAATTCTGCGAGGGTGAGGTTTACATATGCAGAATGGTTATAATCTCTGGGAGGATCGAATTCCTCTGCAATGGCTAACACATACCTTGACTGAGGGAGATCTGAACGAGTATCTACAAAAGATACTTGTGGGTTTCTCATTACTTGTCGAGTACGCAAGGAGTAACGACATTCAGGTTGGTTATCTGACTGAGTATTTGAGGTAGAGGGTACAGAGTCAAGAGGATTTTCAGCATCTGTCACATTAGTCTGGGTAGCAATATCATCAACATCGCATACTAATTTCATATGATCTAAATGCGATTCTTTGTACTTACCAGTACTAATTTCTCTAACCTTATACTTATTACCAGAGATATGTTCTACAACTCGATAAGGTCCGACAAACTTTTGATCGAGCTTAGGCATTGCGGATGTTTTGTTGAAATTTGTCAGCATTACTCTCGAACCTACTTTTACTTTTGATGGCTTAGCACGGCTATTAGTTACTCTAGTAAATTCTGCTGTTGATTTATGAAGTGTTTCACGGATTCTTCTAAAAACACTCTGAGCCATGCTGGTACGAGTTGCTTCGAAATCATCAGGGTTGTAATTAGGTTTCGAAGTGGAATATAACAACTCATAGGGTAAATGCTGGTCTACACCATACAATGCATAATGTGGAGTATCACCTATGGAAGCATTGTAAGCAGAATTTATGGCACATTGGACATCTGGTATGACTTCATCCCAAGTTTCACTATTGGGGTTGATAGTGGCTCTCAGGACATCAAGTACTTTCTTATTGGTTCTTTTGGCTAACACATTGCTGGCAGGATGATGAGGAACAATGATGGATTTAGAGATCTTGTATAAAGTACACAAATTTTCAAGAATCTCATTACAGAATTCACCTCCATTATCTGTTACTAAGGACTTTGGGGTGGCATGCCTGCAGATAATGCGTTCTTTAAACGCTTTAGCTACTGTCTCTGCAGTCTTATCTGCAATAGGAACTAACTCACAATATCTGGTGAAATGGTCTACCATAACACACAGATGTTTGTTGCCTTGGAGGGAACATTTAAAATTGGTTAACAAGTCAAGGGCAACTCTTTCCCACGGTTCACTAGTGGTTGGGTACACTTGGATTGGATTAGGACCATTGACATTTCCTTTATGTTGCATACAGACGCTACATTTCTTAACATACTCGGAAATGTCAGTTGCCATACGTGGCCAAAAGTATTTCATTCTGGCTTGTTTCACAGAACGATCCATACCAGGGTGTGCAACATCTGGTGCATCATGAACTAGCTGTAGAGCTACGTTCACTAGTGACTGTGGAATTACTAACTGGTAAACTCTTCTACTTGGAGTACCCAACTCGGCTGTTCGATACAGTAATTCTTGGCTCATTACAAAGTCACTAATGGGTGCTGGTGGCTTCACAGACAGAATAAGATCTTCCTGGAGCAGGAATCGAATCACCAGAACACAAGGGATCGGTTCTTTCTTACTGGAGGAATGAACAAACTCGGTGGAGTGGATGACTCCCCCCGGTTGAAAAAAAATTAACGCTATAACACGCAATATGAGCAAGGGAGAATGAATCTACTATCTCAAACTGCAAGCACAGGAGAAAATAAATGAACACGGTCGACAATGCTGATATTCAATCTGAGTCGCACACAGTGAATGAGGTATCAGCTATAAAGAAACTACGCTTACAAACGTTAACAACATGTGAAAGTTACTCGAGAAATAACTTCTTACAATGCACTGATTACTGTCAACTAGGACGTTATCACCATCTGGAACATTAGGAACAACAACAGACACTCTAGTGATAACACTAGCTGTAACAGAGATGTCTTTCTGCAGACAGCATGTCACATCAACAAGAGATGGCATTACTAGTTGCAAGTAATCGTTTTCTGACAAGGCATCCCCTGTGGAGAAACTACTACTCAAACTAGCAGACATTGCAGGGATAGGCTGTACACTCAAGGCAGTCTGAGTGTCCCTGGACACTTGAGGCAATGGAACACTATCCTGCAAGTCTGAAGGTGTAGGTGGAACACAGATGGGAGTGACAGAGTTACTAGTGCCTGACCGCTCGGCTACGTTAATAAGTAATGAACGAATCAATAGGACCTTAATCTGAACTTCACATTTCGCAGCACTTTAACAAATCTCAGATACAAGCTGTGAGAACAAACACATTGCTCAAGGGCTAGGTATTGTCTTTCAGTCAGTAAGGAAATGTTGGTACTGTGGACTGATTCATATTGACTTTGACTGGCATGATACACTAAGTGAACATTCAAAAGTGACTGGGACATCTTCTCAGTGAACTTACTGAAGGACATAAAGACAAGAAAAAATGGAGAGAATGACACAATAAGTTTAAACGGAATGAAAATGCTTAACGATTCTGCATAACTAATTAAAAATTGATAGGTCACACAGTAAGCAAAGAACTCACAGTCATAGAGAAAATGCTTATCTGAACAGACAACACTTTGAAAATCAAGAGAACTTGTACTTTACTCAAATCTGATTTGCTCAACTTTTACTTTAAATTGAATGAATGGCACAGTGAGTTGTCTTTACTTTCAATGCAATAGGGAAACACACAATAAAATGATAAAATGGACTCAATAAAACTTGTGCAAAAACAAACTGGGACACAATTCACTGAATTAAAATAAAATGGCACAGAAAGAATAAAATATTATGCACAGAACAGAGCATAATAAACTGCACTGAAATAAACTGTAGCAATATTGCAAAATAACAATTGCTAATCAACAAGTACTGCATAAAATTTCTGCACGAAAAACTTTAGTGGCAACACAATATTTGCACAAGAATTATTGCAAAATGAGTCAATGTGCAATAATAAAAATTATTACACACACAAGAAAAGAAATATATGAAGGAATGAACTGAGGGAACAATTTGACTCTTAGCTGCACTCAAGCAACACTTAACAAGCAAAAGAACAATTTACTCTAAAAGAAGAACTTAAAAATTGCACTAAGAGTGAATTTGTTCAATGAAACATGAAAAAATAATAGGTGCTAAAACACAGAACAAAAAGTTTGAACACTTACAGTGATGCAGAACACAACACATCAACATAAACACAATACTAGAATTTTCTTGCAATGAAACTTGATGTGGAAAATTTTGAAAAAAAAATGATTTCTTGCTTGCACAAAATAATGGCACTATTGTCTGTGGAAATAAGACAAATTAGACACAGGCTAAATGAAAGAATATGAACACAAGAATGTTCAACACACAGGGAACAAAACAAGAATACACAAATGCTGGGATGAAAAAAATTATATAAAACTGAGACAACACTGAGTTGTGATGCAGAACACAATTAAATAAATTACTGAATTACTCCACTGAATCACTGAGAACACTAGGTGATTCTGAAGTGTAAACACAAGTTCTATACTGCTCATATGTTGCACACACAACAAAGGAAAAACACTAAGGTACTTACTTCAAGTATATAAAAAAACACACAACACAAGAGACATAAGATAACACACGAAAATTAACACTAAATTAAGGAGATTAAAAGATTATTGCAAACAAACACTGAGTCTAATCAAGAGTCACTGAATGTCACTAAGAAAATCACTGGAACACAAAAGAAATGTCTCAACACTCGCAAATGTCTCTATGAAAAAAAAAATTATTATCGCTGTAACGACTTGGTGAAGAATGATGTGAACAATAAAATGGTATAAAATACCGACAGGTTGTTTAGGTAAGACACATATGCAACAGTTAGGTATCTTTATTTCGAAACGTTTCGCCTACACAGTAGGCTTCTTCAGTCGAGTACAGCAAAGTTGATAGAAGCAGAAGAGACTTGAAGACTTTGCTGTACTCAACTGAAGAAGCCTACTGTGTAGGCGAAACGTTTCGAAATAAAGATACCTAACTGTTGCATATGTGTCTTACCTAAACAAGAATGAGGTAGATGGTAGTGGAGAGTAGAGGATTGTTTATGTCGTCTTGCTGCTGTCCTCTGCACACGTGATCGTAGAATTGTGCTTACATCGACGACAGACACACACAGGAGGCTTTCAACAGTGGCGCCACTGTCGAAGACACACTCTAGCTCTTGACCCCCTATGTGGTCCTTAAAATATGCTGCTGGAACCCGGAGTTGTGTACCCAAAACACTGGTGGAGGTTGGGTGAGTACCAAAACAGTGAGAGTGGTTGGGTTTGTGGGTATAACAGTGCTAAGGCGTCTCAGACTGCATGGTGAGACACACGTGGTGAGTGGGTGGTTGGGCCTATGGGTTGAACGGCGTAAGCCTCACTGAGAACAGCCACACTGCCTCAAAGATATTCTAAGCTGGCTAGCTTAAAATACACCCACAAAATACCACAACACCACAAGGATGAAAAAGAGCACTCAGGATGACTTGGAGCTTGAATCACAAGTGATGAAGACTACTCACGTGGCTTGCTTGAGTACTGGGGTAAGACACCTGGGTTAGTTGCTAGCTGGCTTATCTTAACCCTTCACACAGAATAGCTTGATAACTTCACACGATGAGCACAGCAGGGGTGGAAGCTGGCTTGGCAGGCAAAAGAACTGGATGGAGTAGACTAGGCTCGACTGAGCTCCCTCACCACAGACTGGAAGCTGGCTTATTTTGCAAACTCGGGTCAACCCCTCGGGAGTGATGCAAATAAGCAGATAAACACTAATACAAAGAGACTGACCAGTGAATGGTGTAGAAGCTGGCAGGAGCTTGAGAGAGTAGCTGACTTGAGGTAGCAGGCTTGGTTAGGTCGGCCTACTGGGGACATGAAATGGCCGTCTTGCTGGTCAAAAAAAATCTCCGTACATCGGCGTAATTATCAATTTTACGCCCACACCGCTGTCACCATTTATCGTAGGGGTTCTTAAATGGAGATATCGAGGGTTGAAGATAGACACACTTGTTGGATGGTAACGATATATATTGTCAGACTGTGATGAGAGAAATGGAGCCCAGCCTCTGCCTGTCCTAGCCTGGATGTCTACGCCATCTGAGAGGGGGCAGAGGTACGAACGTACACATGCGCATCCCGTGACGTCACACAACAGTCACAGGCCTAAAAGGGATCTCCTATCTAAAACACATGGATGATACTATATGCTATGCTATATAACACAGGGATCAGCGACTATGCTGACATGTGGAAAGCTCGTAGAGTCGAAGGCTGCCTGCCTCTCTCTCTCTCTCTCTCTCTCTCTCTCTCTGTTTTTTTCTTTTTTTTTTTTTTACACAGGGTTTGACATAGGTTAAGGATCTCTAACTTTACTGACAAGCTGTTGACTATTTAAAGATTCTTAACTTTATTGGTAAGCTAAGAGCTGCTACCTACATCAGCTCATTTGAAAGCATTTTTATTGTTATGAGACATACAAGTAGGGAACAACATGAAGTTGAAGCCATCTGTGGGCCAGCATTTTCATTTGATCAACTGACTTTATCTCATTGACATCATTATGCTGTACGAATGCGTTCCATACTCGAGTCATCCTGGATATATATGATCTCAGATGGAGTGATGTTCTGGAGAAGGGAACAACCAGAGTAAAGTTGTTGCTTTCTGCCTGTCTTGTGGCATAAAAGCTTGTTTCACGCTGTCCTCGAAGTGGATCCAAGTGTGGTACTTTGACAACATTGGCCTTGTGCATAACAGTAAGGCCACCCACATCCCTCCTGTGTCGAAGGTTCTGCTGAAATGACAGATCTATCCAGGATTGGTCCAGGCGAGAGATGAGATGTCTTGCTCTGTTCTCTGCTCTGTCAAGCAGTCGCAGATGAGAGGGGGGCAGGCAAACCAAGAAAGTGGAGCATACTCAAGGTGTGAGCGTACTTGTGAATCGTACAGAATCTTGCAACCCATACTGTCAAGCAGATGCGAGATACCGCGAAGTGCTGTAAGCTTCCTGGCTGCCTTGTTTGCAAGATTTACAACATGGTTCTTCATGGTCAGTTTGGAGTCAAATTTCACCCCAAGGATATCAACTTCTTCCCCAGGTGCCAACACCCTCCCATTCATTCTTACTACTGCACCAGCATTACCATCATGGTGCCTGGAGACCATCATCATTTGCGTATTCTCAGGTGCAAATATTACTTGCCATCTATTTCCCCAAGCCGATATAGCTCTTAGCTGGTGATTGATGTAGCTTAGAGCAGCTGGCATTTCTTCTCTTGGATAAGTGAATGTCAGTGTACAGTCATCTGCATATGCATGGGATTCTGGGATGAGATGAAGAAGGTCGTTGAAGTAGACATTCCATAACAATGGTCCAAGTACGCTTCCTTGTGGAACACTTGCCCCAATAGGATGTCTTGCTGATTCCGTTCCATGGAGAACTACCCTTAGAGATCTACCATGAAGGTAATCACTGAGGACACAGCGTAGAGCGTGCAATTCCCAGTGCTTGAAGTTTTGCTAAGAGGCCCTGGTGCCACACCCGGTCGAAAGCACCAGCAATGTCCAGTGCTACCACACAGCTGACTTTGGATTCATCCAGTGACTGGTGCCACTTAGTGGAGAGGTTTAACAACAGATCAGCAGCAGAGTAACCTTTCCTGAAGCCATATTGACGGTCACAAAGTAGTGAGTGGAAGTCAAAAAACTCTGTCATTTGACTTGAGATTATTGTCTCAAGGATCTTACCAGTGATTGACAGGAGTGACACTGGTTTGTAGTTGCTGATTTCTGCTCTGCTCTTCTTTTTTGTGAACTCGGACTACATTTGCCTCTTTCCACAGAGAGGACCATTTACACTTTACTAGGCAGTACTGAAAGATGCGAGTTAGAGGTGCTGCTAGCTGGTCTGCACATCTCAGCAATCTTGAGCTCAACTTGTCTGGGCCCACAGCCTTTTCTTGGTCAAGTGATTTAAGAAGGAAATGCACCCCCTCCTGCCTTATTGTCACCACTGACAGTTTTGACACAGTTCTTGCAGCTAGCCAAGGAAGGTCCCTTGCTGGATCAGGAACTTGTATTTTGGTAGCAAAGTGTTCAGCAAAGAGGTCCGCCTTCTCTTGACTACTAGTAGAGGAGGTCCCATCCTGTCTATTTAGAGGTGGAATGAGTTCATCAGGCAGATAATCTTGTCTGTCCTTGACCAGGGACCACCAGGCTTTGGAGCCTACCCTACCTGGTGCTAGCTTTCTTTTTGTGTCCACCTCCCATTTAGCAATGGCCCACTTTTGAATGTCACCCTTATGTCTACAGGCTTGCCTGTGCAAGTTCCTGTTATAGGTAGTAGGATGTCTCTTATACCTTCGCCATGCTGTGTACTTAGCAGCAGCAGCTTTCTACAACAAAAGCCAAACCAAGTCACATATTGTCGGTGAGGAATATGTTCTTGTTGTAGCTTAAGGATGTGTCCAGTGAAGACTTTCACTTGGTTGTCAACATCCCCTTGGAGAAGAGCATTCCAATCGGTGGTGGCGAGCTCAGAGCAAAGGGCTGGCCAATTACCTCTTTCCCATAGCCAGGATGTGTGTGCGGACTCCTCACTTCGTTCTGTTGGGATCTTAAGTGTCGTAAAAACAGCCTTGTGGTCAGATGATCCAACGTAGCCGAGGGGTTGACAAGTGACTAGACCTTCTGCCAGATCACTCACTACTGGGTCAAGGGAGAAGCCAGAGATGTGAATAGTGAAATCAACAAAGTTTCTCATGTCAAATATTGCAAGAAGGTCATCAAAGTCCCTCTGTATAAGGTGTTGGTTGAGGTCACCAACAATTATGATATGTTGGCAGTTGTGTTGTAGCAGAATAGAGTCCATATTTTCCATTAGGAAGTTGATGGGGTTTGCATGTTGCCACTGAGGTCTGTACATTGCACATGCAAGTACAGAGGTACTAGTGTTTATGCAGTGCTTGAAGAACATCATTTCAAGATGAGTAGGGGTGGCAACATCAATGTGCTGGGCATGTACACTTTTAGAGAAGCACACAGCAACACCTCCTCCTTGCCCTTTCCTGTCTCTTGTCATCCATGAGGTGTAGCCAGCAATTCTTGCAAAATTTTCTGGAGTCCTGTCGTCCAAAAATGTTTCAATAACAGCTATCATGTCGGAATGTCGAGTGTTCACAAAACTATGTGTGAGCTCTCCAACATTAGTAATAAAACCTCTAATGTTGGCCGACAGGATGCTGATAGGCTGGCTCCTCATGATGTGGTCAGCTTGAGGTGGTGGGTGTGTAAGGCATGTAAAGTGCCTGCCCTTGAGAGAGGTAGGGTACTAAGTCAGCTGCAGGGATGTAGGTCTGTAGTCTTGTATAAGGCACAATACCACCTGCTTTGCCGAGACAGGAGTAGCTGAGTGGGTGACGTGTGAAAGTGTCCACCAATTCAGAGATCCTGCTGGTTTGTTCCGAGAACAGGTCTCTAAACAGGTGGTCCTGTCTGCCAAGTACCTTTTTCTTCCGACACTGGTCCTCCTGATGTCCTTTCTTGTAGTAGTAATTGCACCTGGTATCTCGCAGGCAGTTGTTGGCGGTGTGCCCCTTCCGGTGACAGCGAGACCACTGCCTAGGTGCCTGGGAGAGTGAACTATGATTTGTTGCACCTCCTGTGTTTTGCTGATTTGTCCTCAGGTTCTGCCGCTGGGACTGTGTTAGTGGAGGGTGAGACGGCTGTAGATGTCTTCCTCTTCCACGTCCTCATCCACGTCCTCTACCCCGTCCTCTACGTGCTCTGACAGATGTGTCCCTGCTGTTTGTACTTTGGCGCAGTAGGTGTTCAGGTGCAGTGATAGTTCCCTGATTATTAACTGCAACAATCTCTGGTGGAGAAAATCCTGACTCAGAACTTGCCAATGAAGCACTGCTGCCAGATGCTGGAATAGTGTCGGCAGGTGTGCTGACAGGTGTAGGATCAGAGATGGTACCTGCACTGTCTAGTGTACTGGCAGTGGCTGAAGCAGAGATGTCAGGTGTAGGAGAATTAACAGATCCAAGACTTCCTTCGTTGCTGGGAAGAGGATTTGTTCCCTCTGTTGTCGTCAGAGGAATTGTGTTAGAATTCCCAAAGGTAGAGTTTTGAACTCTGTCAATCTGTGGGGCCTTAGAGATGACAGAATTCCACCAGTTATTTACCCCTGAGTTATGCTCAGTGTGGGACTTCCAGTCATTGTCAATAGTGTCACCATCAGCTGAGCAGCTTACGTCACTTGATGTAGGCTTGCTCTGACCTTCTACAATAGCTTGAAGGTCATCTAATGATTTGAGGAGCTCATGAAGTGCTTCTCTGTGATGGATTATCTTAGCTGCAACTTTGCAACACAGCCCAAGAGGGCAGTCTTGATCTTTGGACAGAAGTCCCTGAGGTAGTACTTCTGAACCTTCCTCCTGTAGGTCCAGGCTTGTATCCACATATACCACAGGATTATGGATATCCTTCAATTTTCTGAAATTTTCAACCAGGCTGCAACAAAATTCTTCTTCTGGAATGCAATCTGTGTGGCAGTAGTTGGAACAAGTAGGTTCCTTACATCTAAGAAGTATTTTGTCCCTTGTGGTATATCCACAAACACTGCAGTAACTACTGGGACAATAGCCAGATAGCGTAGATATTCTTGCTATTTTGCGATGTGAAGTCATCCCAGAGGAGGTGTAGGTTTGCAATGAAGTTCACAGGAGAGAGAGAGGGTGGGTGGTGGTATCGTGAGGGTGCTCATAACGGGGTTGGTAGTGAGGGAAGGTGAGGGCAGGCAGTGGGCCGGCAAGCTGGAAGTGTTGCCTCCTCACTACCACTTAATAAACACTGTTTATGCTATCCACTTTTTCACTAAAGAAAGATGTTACACAAATCTCTCTCTCTCTCTCTCTCTCTCTCTCTCTCTCTCTCTCTCTCTCTCTCTCTCTCTCTCTCTCTCTCTCTCTCTCTTTTATTTTCCTTTGCAATTTCTTACCTTATCTTTATTTCTGACAGTTTATTTATTTTTTTGTGACCTTACACATCACTGGTGGCATATTAATGTGTGTTCTGGTCTTCGTGTATGACCTTACACATCACTGGTGGCATGTCAATGTGTATACTGGGCTTCGTGTATGACCTTACACATCACTGGTGGTGTGTCAGCATGTGCACTGGTCATCGTGTATGACCTTACACATCACTGGTGGTGTGTCAGCGTGTGTACTGGTCATCGTGTATGACCTTACATATCACTGGTGGTGTGTCCGCATGTGTACTGGTCTTCGTGTATGACGTTACGCATCACTGGTGGTGTGTCAGCGTGTGTACTGGTCTTCGTGTATGACCTTACACATCACTGGCTGTGATTCAGTGTTTAGTGATCTTTTGCATTTATTTAGCTGTTGCTCTATTGTTGCAGATGTTGATGTCATGGTATCTTGATGCCCATTGGCTGGCTCTTGAGCTTCAATCTACAAGATTGATGGACTGAACACATCGACTCCAGGCTGAGGGACTGATTACCTCAAACTCCTCCTCTCCTTACGCCTTTCTACTTTGTATTGGACTGATGAAGCCACTGTGTGGCGAAACGTTTCCTGAATAAAGATTCCCATATGTTGCATAAGTGTCTCAATCTTCAAAACCATCATAATGAGAAAGTTCACTGAGTGACATACTAAACTAACTTTCTTGTGTACATCATCACTTCCATATAATATACACATTGATTAAGACAGAGTCAAAGAATAGTTCTTAAATGAATGTATGCTAATCCCAATTTACTTTAATTTCTCACTTTGAGGAGAAAACAAAGACAAACAGAATTTGCTGAAGAGAAACATTACTTATCATTGACGGTGTAGGTCACCACAAACAGAAACTTATTATAAATTATTCCTTCAAAAGTCCTAAAATGTATGATAGACCATCCTTGTTCTGAAGCATCTGTGATGGCTATTACAGCTGATACTTATGACGTAACTCATAACAGTTTAAAAAAAGACGGCACGTTCAGATATGATCTGACACTGAGGTAAGATTAAGTCTAGGAGCGCAGAATCTACCGCCGCACCTGCACAGGTGAAGAAATTAAGTAATGTCTCACTTCATTTTATTACTCCACCTTCCACTACACAACTTACAAAAGCTTCTAAAATATCTAAGGCAATCTATGGGAAGAGACGGAAGAAAGGCTCCAGGAAGGAGAAACCTTCCTGGCTTGTCAGAGCAATAAGAACGTCAATATGGTCTTCAACAAGAATATCAGCTTTATAACAATGCCAGCATAGATTTACTTTTGCTCCTCCTCCTCCTCTTAACGTTTTTGAGCAATGGAGATGACTTCTAGTGGAACAATTGCATGAAGAAAATGTTCGCTCTACTGTGAAGCATTATTATTCGGCTGGTAAGGTTGGCCTGGATCATGCAAATGTAACGGAAGTAATGCGTTATCATGACTGGCGCATATTTGGAGGAAAAATAAACACAAATACAGTATAATTTGATCCTTTATTGACTACGTTTCGCCCACACAGTGGACTTTTATCACGTCACAAACAGCTCTACCTTGGTAAAGAGTACATGAGTATATACAGTGTGGAGAGTCAGGTGGAGAATGGCAATGTTACTGAGAGATAATATACTGCCTCTGTCAGGTAAAACACATGCTTATATTAATGTGCTTCTAGAAACCTATATAGATGCAAAATATTATTCTAGATTTATCGTACTTGAAATCTCAGTGTAATTACGAATGAAGAATGCTCAACCTTTGATTGGAAAAGATGTCACGGCAGCATTTAGCATTTCCACAGAACACCTCGTAATTCACAATTCACGTGAAGAAACCTACGTCCTTTCAGCTCATAGAAGTGATCGTACATTATTCCCGTTGAGTGTTGTGACACATTTTATGGAACGAGTACAGAAAATTCTCTCCGTCCCTTAGACATCAAGCTTACTTTCCGCCAGACTAACACTCTTCGCACTAATCTCGTTCATATCTCTCCTCCCTCTGCAGATGTTCCTGGTGTCTACTCTATTTCTTGCTCCTCCTGTCCTCTTCAATACTTTGGAGAAACTGGCCAATCTCTTTCTGACAGACATAGAGAGCACAAAAATAGTGTTAGGCTTGCCGACACTAACAATGCTTTTTTCTGTCACGTCAGAGATCACAGCCATCCTATAGACTGGTCTTCTACTAAAACTGTCTTCCCTACTTCCAACTTTAACAGTCGCCGTCTAGTTGAATCCTCTCTAATACACAACTTTCCTTGTATGAATCTTAGTCCTGGCTTCGTCTTTGTAGATGCCTTCCTCTCCCACTATATTGCAAAATGTTCCAAACTTCAGAACACCTGTGACTTAACCTGATTCCTCATTTTTTTTCTTCTCCCTCTTCCCCTTTCCTCTTTTTTTTTTTTTTTTTTTTTTTCTTTCTTCTGTCGCGTGTTTCTGTTTCTTCATTATTTATTTCATCACTTCGCCTTCCCCCCACCTCTGTGCACTTGCTCTCCCTCTGTGTGCACCTAGCTCCCTTGCAGTGCTCCCCTTTCTTTATATTTGACTCCTTAGTTCCCCACTACTACCACCACCACCACCACCACCACTACTACTACTACTACTACTACTACTACTACTACTACTACCACTACTACTACTACTACTACCACTACTACTACTACTACTACTACTACTACTACTACTACTACCACCACTACCTCTTCCTGCCAATATATAGCCGTCCTGTTCCACTTCTCGCTAGTGTGACTTTGTAAATGGTCCAAGTCGGACCGAAACGTCGTCGTAAGCTCCTCTCTTCTATGTGCGGGTTATTTGTGTATGTGGCATGGTTATTTTCCTGTCCAATATTTAGAACTTTGTATTTGTATATATTAAACTGCATCTGCCACTTCCCCGACCATTGCAACAGTCTATTCAAATCATCCTGGAGTGCTCTAATGTTCTCATTAGAATGAATTGGACGGCCTATTTCGGTGCCTTACTGAAGTCCATATACACAATATCATATTCATTACCATGATGTACCTCCTCAAACACCATTGTGAAAAAAATCAGTAAATTCGTAAAGCAGGAACGCCTCTTGATAAAACCGTGTTGAGATTCATTAATCAATTGATGCCTTTGAAGATGGCTACGAATTGCCTCAGCAATTATTGATTCCATAAATTTTCCCACTATGGAGGTAAGGCTTATTGGTCTATAGTTCGAAGCTAAGGACCTGTTACCTGCCTTGTAAATAGGTATTGCATTTGCTCTTTTCCATTTATCAGGCACTATGCCAGTTTGTAGAGATATGTTGAAAAGCTTAGCCAAAGGTTTGCTAAGTTCCTCTTTATATTCCTTTAAAACCCTTGCAAACAGTTCAGCAGGGCCTGGGGATTTGTTAGGTTATAATTTCTCTATTTGTCTGAGGACCATGTCGCTAGTTACCCTAATCGTGCACAGTTTATTATCGTCCTGTTCTACATAATTTATTATTTCTGGAATTTCGCTAGAATTTTCCTGCATAATTGCTGAGAGGAAGTAAGTATTGAAAATCTCACACATATACTTATCACTGTCAGTGGTCTGACCTGAATTACTCTTAAGTGGGCCTATCTTGTCCCTAATCTTACTTCTGTTTACCTGAAAGAACCTTTTTGGGTTAGTCTTCGAATCCCGTGCGACCTTATCCTCATAATCCCTTTTTCCTTTTCTTATTCCCTTTTTTTATTTCTTTTTTTAATTGAATATTTTGATTTCTTAACTGCAAATTCCCTTTTGATATGCCTAAACTTGCCTCTCTTTTGACCAATGAGATGTTCTAATCTATTGTTCATCCATTTGGGATCATTTTTGATAGAAGTGATTTCCATGCTCGGAACAAAAGTTGTATGGGCAGCTAGAACTATGCTCTGACCCATAGTCAGGTCATCCCAATTTAGCCCACCCAGGTAATTTCTCAGTCCCATGAAATCGGCCAAGCAGAAGTCTTGGACAGAGACTTGATTGCAGTTATCTGGGTAATTCCATAATATATTGAAACTAAATGATTTGTGATCACTTTCCCTAAGCTCAACATTAACCTCAAGATTACTAATAAGTGATTCTTTGTTGGCAATAATTATGTCAAGCAGAGTGTTTCCTCTAGTTGGTTCTGTCACAAACTGTTTTAAAAAGCAATCCTGAACTGTATCAATAAAGTCACTAGACTCCAGATTTTGTCTCACATTGTTCCAATCAATTAACACAACATTTTCATATCTAGACCCCTTATGAATTTCGTCCCATAGCAGCTTACTGCACTCCCTCTCAAGGTTTGGGGGCCTATAAATCACACCCAAAATTAAATTTTCACACCCCTCGAGAAACTGTAGCCAAACAGATTCTGTGTCTCATATTTCTAATCTTACATCATGTATAAGACAACAATTTAAATTATCTCTGACATACATCGCTACTCCACCACTCTTCCTGTTCACCGTATCAGTGTGGAACAGTTTATAACCCAGTATGTTGCATTCAGAAAGCATTTCTCTATCTTTCAGGTTGAACCAGGTCTCTGTTATAGCACTAATATCTATATTACCTGCACTTGCAAGTAATGTAAGCTCATTTATCTTATTTCTTAGGCTCCTACTATTTGTGTAGTAGACCTTAAGGGAGCTAGTCACTCGTTGCCCTCTACTACCTTTCTTTGTTTGTTGATCAATTGCTTTGCCTTTACTAGCAACTTTGTGTTGAATATTGTCTTTTAAACATATTCCTTAGGTATCCTGGTAATATCTGATGTTTCCAACCTTAATTCTGCACCCTGATTGTTTCCCACAAACACCCATACCTCTATAATCTATTAGTTTAAAGTCCTAGACACTTCATCAATTACCCCCTCAATTGAAATGGCTAATGCAACCACTCCAGCCCCAGAGAGATGAACCCCATCCCTTGCATACATATCATGTTTGCCATAGAATTTCTCCCAGTTATCAATGAATGGGATTGCAAGTTCCTTGCAGTACCTGTCTAGCCAGCAATGTATACCAAATACTAATTGCCATAGACATCCATTCATTGCCCACTCCCTATCTAAGCAAAATGCTACATTTGATTGGGATCCCTCCCTTAGACCTGACTACTTCTATGGCTGATCTGTACTTAACCAGTAGCTCCTGTCTCCTAACCTCTACAATGTTATTTCCACAAGCACTAAGACAGATAATAGGGTTGTTTCCATTACCTGACATGTTATCCTCCAACCTGCTGACTATGTCACCAACACCAGGTCCTGGGAGGCACATCCTCTCTCTGACCTCTATCTCTGTTACAAAAAGCACAGTCCATATATATTACCTGAAAGTCTCCCACAATCAGAGTATTCTCACCTTGATTAGCAGGGGAGTCAGTGGTATCTTTAACCTCACTAACCACTGAAGTACACTCGTCCTGGAGAACAGAGAATCGATTTCCTACCTTTACATCTTCTCTGTTAACCTTCCTTCTCTTACTTCTTCCTGAATTGTGAACCACTTGCCATTTAAAGCAGCTGCCACTTTCACTGCTGGTAACCATTTCCTCCTTACCAGCTCCAATCATCTCACACTCACTCCCAAACCCATCTAGGTGAAGCTTCAGCCTCGTATTTTCCTCCTTCAACACTTTAACCAGTGATTCTAAAACACTGCAACAAGCCATGTGCTTGGTAACACCCCACGCTAATTCCCAGAGCTTAGGACAGGTATTACCTCACATGAAGGTAAAGTAAGGGCAGTAGAGCGGTGACGACATTGGAGATAAATTCTGTGGGCTCGTTGATAGTGGGCAGTCCAACAGAATATGGCTGACAGAAACTGGAACCTGACAATTCTCACAAAGTTATACAGGGCACCTCTCCATGAGATACCCATGAGAAAGACGAATGTGGCCAATGCGAAGATGGGAGAGAGTAGTCTCCCAACCTCGACACTGATGATAAGAAGATGACCAGAAACCTATACTCGGTTTAATGCACTGTAGTTTATTATAGAGCAGATCAGACCTATGTTGCTGCCGACGGTTGCAAAGATGGGTAGAAATTTCAGCAAAATACTCTCTGAATGGAACACCTCTATATGAAACTGGGAGGTCATGTACTACTGACTGTGCAGCAGTATCTGCCTGTTCATTGCCCTGTACGTCAACATGACCATGGACTCAATAAAATAACAATATTTTCTTATTTAATTTAGTTAACTGTATGGAATGCAATTAGCAAGTCAAGGGTCACCATACCTTTGAGATTGTTAACGACATTTGATTTCTCAGGTAGTCCAGTAGATTAATTAGGGAGGTATCAGTTGAGTAATATCTCCTGAAACTTAATTGGTAACTATGGAGAATGGTTTTGTCATTAAAATACTTATCGCACAGCTTCCTCTAGAATTTTGGACATCACATTGAATCTAACAGGGGTATAGTTGCTAACAGACATACTGTTTTTATTGAAGATAGTAAATCTGGCTTACGGCCCCTGGCCACGGCAAGTGTTTAATACTGATGAAAAATTTGCAGTGGTAGAAAATAGCAACATGAATTTACATCAGTTAACAAGAGAAAAGGTGCACCGAATTCCAAGGAAGCAAGACGATAACTTCGGCTTGCTCCTTTGCTGTTACGCGTTAGGTGATTTTAAGTGTATGCTCATGGTTACTTGCCGTCCCAAGGCTCTTTGTGATTCGAAGATGTAGGCAAAACCGCTTTACCGTCAAACCAGTCAGCTTGGATGATTGTGAAGGTGTAAGGGCCCTTCAAACTCAAAGAGCTTTTGAAAGGGCCACCACTCCTTATGAAAAGGAAAATAAATTGTAAAATGGGAAAACTTTTGTGAAACAAGTAAAATTAAACATATAATAGCCCTAACTGAAGTAAATGATGAAAAGTTAAATGAATAAATAAATCTAATGAAGGCTAATATGTACAGAAAGATCAGAGTCTGCCAGTGTTATGGGAAGGTTCACAGGAATCTGAGTATTGAAGTCACAGATGGTCGTGACAAGTGTGAAGTCCAGCACAAACGTCAAATGCGTGCACAGCTAGCAGCATAGATAACAGGTAGCTGATGGCCGTAGTAGTCCACTGGAAATCGGAAACGGATTATGATGGCCAAGGTCAGTTGCCGAGATAGTACGTCTGTTTTCGTGGTATAGAAACAGTTCTCAAATAAGGATGTTTACCTGCCCAGAAGTGGTTAAACAGCAGTTTCTCGTGATGATACAGGAGTGTAGATCCAAAGGTGAAGGACCAACAAAGATCCCTAGATGAGGCCTTTGACAAGATAGTGGATCTGCACAGCAGCTCTGATGAAGTAGTGCGCTGGTAGACCAAAGGTGTAGGAACAACAGAGTTTCTAAGATTACATATTATTGTTTCTGAGTTATGAGATCAATGCTGCTCTGTTCATCCCGCGTTTGATGGGTGACTCACACCATTAAGCAAGGCTGAGAAAGTAACAAAGAAAATTACAAGCCGAACAAGGAGCCATTCACAGGATAGGCTGAAGGTCTTTAGAAGAAATGATGACTAAATATTACCCAAGTCCAGACAAAGGTAAAAAAAAAAAATTATGAAAGCAAAACTATTAAATTTTCAAGAGTGGAGCTCAAAACAAAGAAATTTGATGAGAGCAGGAAGCCAAGTGACGTTACTCAGTCTGTCAGGGTCCCTTGTTGCCATTCACCCCGTGATAGAGGGGGGGGGGTTAAGGTAATCACTCACATACCCCTTTCTGAACAGGCATACTACCAGTTATACTTCCACCACCAATCATTCAATCTTCCAATCTTATGTAATGAATTTTTTCCCTCAAATGGCAGAGGAGTTATTTATTGACTGGTTTAAGTATTACTTTATATGTGCAGCAGCAGCCTTACATTCAAGGATCTCTTCATTATTGATAACTCCCGTAGTTTGATTCCCCACTTGACCTATGTGGTGTGTGGACGTGTGGCTACTGCCCTCTGCTGGTCATTAGTTGAGGTGTGGATTTTTACAAGATGGTGCAGCATGTATGGAGGCAAATAAACACTGTGTGTATTGAGCCGGTGCGTAGCGCTGTCACACCCCAAACGGCGTCTGTGCTTTTGTCGGTGATAATCCACGACACTTATGGCATAGCAGATCATGATCTGTATGGTGTGGCACTTAATGGTGCCTACAGAGTCTTTGTCAAGTTGCGGTGGGCAGAGGTTTACGAACAGCTGGTGGAGAAGTACCAGGATGGCTGTGAGCTTGTTAACTCGGTGGTGAGCGTTCGCCTTATTGATGTGTCTAGGCACTTCACCTGGGTGAAGGTACTACTGTTCGAGGTGGATGAGGCCGACTTGCGGATCGTCTTTGATCAGAATGGAATGATACTCTTGGCAACTGTTGGTAAATGGGCGGAGGGGGCGTACGCTGGATTGCCGGACGTTTACTCTGAAGATGTCGTTAAGGCACCCTATACAGTCCTATGTGATCCTTGGGGAATTCTGAATGCAAGATATGGTGTCTTACACAGGGCAGCATCGTACTTGTCTGCTCTGTGGCGTGTATTATCACACTGTAGCCCAATGTGGATGCCAGTTTCGGCCACAGGACATGAGTCGTGATATAGCACAGGCATCAGGGCCAGAAGCGAGGGATGTTGCCACGATGGACGGACGTGGAAGCGAAACTCGTGGAAGTGGAGAGGGCATTGCATCTCCATCAGGATGATGGCCCAGTGTACCCCCCTTTGGAGGGTAGGGCAAACATGACGAGTGGAGCAGCAAGGGTGGTGGAGGAGACATTGGCGATGGTGTTGGATGAGCTGTTTGAAACGCCAGGTGTGGTGAAAGAAGCGAGGAGGGTGGTTGGCATCGAGGAGCAGTACATTCTGTGAGGATGGAATCCGGTGACCCAGGTAGTTGGGAAGTCTTGTGTGAAGGATGTGATTATGATGGAAGCAGAGGTCCACTGCGATGCTTCCCAGAAGGTTGACATAGGAGAGGATTGTGTCACATGCAAGAGGGCGTATTGACCCTGGCACAGAGGCCAGGGAAGAAGTCGTGGGTGGATGTGGCGTGTGGAAGATCTCATGGTCTCCAAAGTCCAGTGGGGACTCAGGGAGGGTCCCGAGCTGTGAGTGGAGAATGTGGTGGCAGGGGCAAGCACGTATATAGTGGTTCTGTGAATGGTGCACCGGGGCAGAGGTGGCAGAAATCAAGGCCGGCTTCAGGTGTATGACTGTGAACATAAATTGGTTGCATGATGTTGTGAGGAGAATGTGGTTTTAGGGGCTTTTAAGACATTACAGAGTGGATCTGGTTTTTGTACAGGAGTACAATTATAAGATTGGCAGTGTGGTGGAGGTGGAAGGGTATAGAGTGTTTCTGGCTCATTCTGATCGTTTGAAGGGTGGGGTTGGTATCCTACTTTGTGAAGCGAGCCCGTTTGATGTTCTTAGGTGTGAAGTGGGGGTAAGGGCGTGTTTTACAGGTGGATTGGTGGTGGATGGGTGAGCGTGTGGCAATGGTGTGTGTGTATACTCCTGCGGAGAGTGATGTGAGGGTGAAGGCCGAGTTTGTGTGTGGTGTTTTGGTTTACTATCTTAGGTCACTCCCCCCTTGCTGTTGGGGGGGATTGGAATTGGAAGGACATGGAGCCGCTTGGGATGGGGCATTGTTCAGCGGGCTTGGGTGATCTCCTGCAGGGTGTGGGTTTAAGGATGTAACAGGGGGTGGGGTGTGGGAGATCGAGTATATGTTCATCAGGAGAGGTTATGCTGCCCAGCTTGATAGGATGTATGTGATGAGGAGTGTGCAAGTGGTGCAGGTAAGTACAGTGTATGTTGTGTATTCAGATCATAGGGCAGTATTGGCAGAGTTAGCTTGGGATGGGTTGCCTAAGTGGTACCAGGGTTATTGGAAATTGAACATGAGGCTTCTTGGGGTTGAAGAGGGGTGGGTGGAGTTTGTGAGGTTGTGGGAAGGTTTATGGGAGGAGGGTGGTGCTGCAGGTGACTTGCTGGAGTGGTGGGATGGGGTGGCAAAGGGAGGATACTGCAGTTTTTATGTTGGGCAAGGAAAGCGGGAGGCTCGAAAGTCTTATGGGCGTTCAGGGGAGGTTGTGGGGATGTTACGAGAGGGATGTTCAAGGGGGAGTGTACCTTGTGGGGAAAATCGAGATACTGACAGGGTGCATTAGGGACTTGCAAAATGAGAGGTTCGACATTGCACATGTGCAGGGAGGGCTGAAGGAGATGCTGTGGGGTGATAGGCCGTCGGCCTGTGTGTTATGGGGACAACGGATGCATCAGGCAGCCACAGAAATAGCTTGAATGATGGTTCATTCAGAGCTGGGAGGGTATAGTGTGGGGCAAGAGTTGTGGATGGCAGAGGGAATGAGTCATTATGTGGATGGGTGGTTTGGGAGGTACTTGGAGAGGGTTGGGGTGGATAGTGAGGCATTGCAGGGCTTGGGCGAGAATGTATTCTGTGTTCTTGGTAGGAGTGACCACCTGGCGTTGGGTGGGGACATAGAGGAGGGGGAGGTGTGGAGGTCATTGATGGGGATGGGGAAGGGCAAGGTGCCAGGGATTGACAGTTTATCCTGTATATTTTATTTGCAAAACTGGTGTGTGCTGAAAGCATTTTTGGTGAGGCTCATGAATACATTGAAGGAGAGGGGACCGTTGTGTGGGTTACAGGCGACGACAGTAGTTATATTGGTTCCAAAAGGAGAGCGAGGGATTAACTTTGTGTGGACTACAAGCTTTTTGCAAAAATTTTGGTGAACCATTTGAAATGTGTGGTGGGTCGAGTTGTAGTGGTGGGTCAACATGGGGTGCCTGGGAGGACTATGTATGAGGGGCATGGGATAACAAAAGAGTTTGTGGAGTGGTTGGCAGGGAAGCAGGTGGGAGAGTGTCTTGGCTGTGGATTGGCAAGCGGCGTATGATTGTGTGGAACGCGAGGTGTTGTGGCAAATCTTATGATGGCAGGGTTTTGGAGAAGAAATAGTGCACTGGGTTGAGATGTTGTACTATGCAGCAAGTGTGCGAGTGCAGGTGAATGGGAGAGTGGGAGAGAGGATTCCTATGGGTAGGGGTCTTCGACAGGGTTGTCCCCTGTCCCAACAACTTTTTGCATGGCTACAGAACCCATTCTACAGGGCAGTAGAAGCATGTATACGTGGGAGGGTGAGTTTGTGTGTGGGGAGTATTGAGCTGGGGATTGTAGGATATGTGGGTGATACTACGATTCTTGTGAGGAAGGAGGAGGGCTTATGTCCGGTGGTGGGGAGTCGTACATAGGTTTGGGGGGCTATGAGTTTGAGGGCGAATGTGGAGAAATCGAAGTTACTGGGTTTAGGAGCTTGGGAAGGGAGGGTGGAATGGGGTAGTGATGTGGGATGGCGTATGGTGGATCGGGTAAAGATCTGAGGAATAGTGTATACGGGAAATGCATGAGAGGCGCAGATGGTTAATTTGGGTGGTGTTGTGGACCGGGTGGTAAGAAGGCTGGACGGTTTGAGGCCGAGTCACTTGACCATTCACCAATGTATCATCATGGTGAATGTGTTGCTCTTTAGTAAAGTATGGCATGGGGCTGCGGCATACCATTTACGGGGACAGACTAGAGTGCTCAAGAGGGTATTTAGATTTATTTGAGGATCAGGGTATGAATGACTGAGAAGGGAGGTTGTAACTCTTCCGGTTAGTAGGGAGGGATTGGGTTTAATAGGCTTAAAGCATAGGGTTAAATGTATATATTTGAAACGAGGGCTTTTACACGTGGGAGGGTGTGGGGGGAGGGGGTTGGATTGATTGCGTGCATATGTGTGTAAGTGGTGGAGAGGCTGGAGATGCGAGAGTGTGAAGACGTGTTGAGGGTGTTAATGCATGCTAGGGACCCTTCCAGGATTCGAGTGGGTGTTCTAGGGCGTGTGGTAGGAGGTAGGGTGGTTGTGCTCGTAGAAGGTGTCCACCCAATGTATGCGTGCGGGGATATCTGGGATAGGTTGCATTTGTTGCGAACAAGAACAATGCCGAGGGAGAGGAAGGCTATGTTTCGTTTCCTCCACGGTATCCTTCCGTCTGGCATGGTAATTTGGGAGAGGAGGTTGCTTGTAGAGGGTAGGTGTAGGGCATGCAGAGGTGAGGAATCTGCTTTCCATGCTATATATTTTTGTGAACACTTGGGTGAAGTCATGGAGAGGGTTGGGGGAGGCGAGATTTCGGTCTTGAGGGCATTGAATCTGAATGTGGGTGGGGTGGGTGAGCCTGTGCAGCTTGCTATGGCATATTTAATCGTGGATTTTGCTTTTGTCTCTTGGGGTATGAGAGGGCAATGGGAGGTGCGAAAGAGGGTATTTGCAGCGACTTTTTATAAAATGTTTCAGCATAATAGGGTGATTTATGGGAGTCGGAAAGGGATTTTCCAGAGGGTTATCGTAGTATGGACCTGGGCGTCTTATTAGCATTGTGAGTGAATAGGGAGGAGGGGGTTCTGTTTGGGGTTTTCAGGGGTTGCGATGGGCTGGTCTCAGGAGCAAGAGCAGAGGGGGTGAATGGTGTTGAGGTGCATGGGAGACGTGAGTGGCATGGTGCAAGGGAGCATGCTGATTGGGTGACTGGTATGTTATGTTGTATGGATATGTTCTGTTAATATCTGGTTTTGGGTAAACCATGTACGGCTGTCGGTAGCACGGCTGGAATACATGCAAAATTGATGCTAAACATAGTTATGCATGTAGGGAAATTGCTCAGGGGCTTTGCACCTGTAGAGGGGTAGATTGTTTTTGTGATATATATATATATATATATATATATATATATATATATATATATATATATATATATATATATATATATATATATATATATATATATATATATATATATATATATATATATTTAAAAGATGGGGTGGTAGGGGAAGTGGAATATTCAAATGGCTTCAGGAAGAAATCCAAATATTCTTCCTTGAAGCCTTTTTATCCATATATATATATATATATATATATATATATATATATATATATATATATATATATATATATATATATATATATAAATGTCTCATGTAGTCATGCAGAAAGCTGTGAGGCAATGCGCCGGACATTTTAGGTGTGTGTTGTGACTGACAATGTTTCAATCTATGCTGAAACATCCTTTTAGAGAGGTAGAGTCCCTGTTATTTGATGCTACAAGATGTTGTTTATTATTTTCTTTTATATATGTAATTTTCAGTAGGTATACTTCATGGTTTATTGTGACAAAATTGGCTAGGGCTGGTTTTTGTATGGCCCATATATTCTATACATTTATGTGTGTCTACAATATGTTGTGACATAAAGGAAGATAGTAGTGTGTAGGGGATGTTCTGGTAGTTGGGGGAAGGTAGTGTGTAGAGTTCTGCTATTGTTCATAACGCTTAATTTTCATGCAGATGCGGCATTACTGTAGAAGGTAGGGCAATGTTACATTTTGTGCTACATTTTTCTTGATTTGTTATATGTTAACATATGTAAAGATCTATGTATAATGTATAAGGTGTTTTAAATAAAATAAAAAAAATCCCATAGTCATCTAGAACTGGTCGACAACTTTGCTCTGCATAAGAGCGAGGGCCCACGTCTGTGAGCAGATGGCAGGCCATACTTATTCCCATAGTTAATAAATATATGTCAAAGTTTACTATGTATTGTTATTACCTCTATTTCCATATATAATTAAGCAATATTATCTCTACTGAACATAATTTATTTTAAAACATTAGAATTGAACCTACCGTCACCTCTACCTCTGTTTAATAGCAGTTATTGTGACATTTTGTGTTGTTTTTCGCTCGAAAGTCTGCCAATATTTGGTGTGAAGTTAGAATATGTCAGATGCAAGATGACAGTTCATTCGCTGCTTGTCTCATGAAGCGAGCAGACGTGTGCTTGCTGCCCTTAATTGGCTGCTGCCAGACCTTTAGTATTCCAATATGGCACATAATGTAAGAAGGAGAGCGAATACTGTTTGTACTGTGCTGGTCCGAGGGGAGAATTTGCCGCAATCTACTCCTGTGCTTTTGACTGTAATCATACACGATGCATATGGAACGGTAGATGGTGACTTATTCAGTGTGGCACTCAACAGAGCTTATAGGGTGTTTGTTAAACTGCTGTCCACCAGTGTGTATAAACTTCTGGTAGAGCGGTTTCAAGATGTATGTGAGGACGTCAATTCTTTGGTGATCGTCCACTTAATATTTGGGTGTCTTTGATCGCTATGGGGTTGTCCACGTGGCCCAACCTGGCAATTGGGTGGAAGGTGTGTATGCTGGCCTCCCGGGGGGCACTTTCAACCTTAAAATGACATTACGGCATCCTATACCATCGTACGTGGCGCTGGAGGCCTTTAGGACACAGGTTATGGTGTCCTACACCGATAGAGTTCCACATCAGAGGCCATTGAGGAAACTTAAGGCACACAGAATAGAAGGAGAATTTTTTTCCTAGGTAGAGGCATGGTTTACAAATAGGCAGCAGAGAAATTGCATAAATAGGGAGAAATCAGAATGGGGGCACGTCACAAGCAGTGTTCCACAGGGGTCAGTGTTGGGCCCTTTGTTGTTTACAATGTACATAAACGATATAGACGAAGGAATAAATAATGACATAAGCAGATTTGCTGATGACACCAAAATAGGCCGTCCAATTCATTCTAATGAGGGCATTAGAGTACCCCAGGATGATTTGAATAGACTGATGCAGTGGTCGGAGAACTGGCAGATGCTGTTTAATATAGACAAATACATAGTTCTAAATGTTGGACAAGAAAATAACTATGTCACATATAAACTAAATAATGTAGATCTTAATTTTATGGATTGCGAAAATGATTTAGGAGTTCTGGTTAGCAGTAATCTGACACCAAGACAACAGTGCATAAGTGTTTGCAATAAAGCTAAGAGAATCCTTGGCTTCATAGCAAGAAGTATAAATAATAGAAGGCCTCTGGGTGTTCTTCAACTCTATATATCTTTGGTTAGTCCTCATTTAGATTATGTTGTGCAGTTTTGGTCACTGTATTACAGAATGGATGTAAATGCACTGGAATCCGTACAAAGAAGGACGACAAAGTGGATCCCCTGCATCAGAAATCTTCCCTATGAGGATAGACTGAGGGCCCTGAGTCTGCACTCTCTAGAAAGGCGTAGAATTAGGGGAATATGAAGGAGGTTAATAAATGGAAAACAGGAATTAATAACGGGGATGTAAATAGGACTCACAGCAATGGCTTTAAATTGGAAAAAATCAGATTCAGGAAGGATATAGGAAAGCATTGGTTTGGTAACAGTTGTTGATGAGTGGAACAAACTCCTGAGTACCGTCATAAAAGGTTAGTTTTAAAAATAGGTTGGATAAATACATGAGTGAGTGTGGGTGGGTGTGAGTTAGTGTGGGTCAAGGCATTGGCTTAAGCTGGTGGGAGAATCTAACCTGCCCCACATAGGCCAGTAGGCCTGTTGCAGTGTTCCTTCTTATGTTCTTATGTTCGTAAGCTCTCATTCAGTGGATGTAGTATTTGCACAAGAGCACAATTTCAAGCTTGGGCGTGTGTTAGAGGTGGATGGATACAGGGCATTTGTGGCCCAGGCAGATCTTTTGAAAGGAGGGGTGGGTGTCCTTCTCTGGGAGGCGAGGCCGTTTGTCGTCAGTAGAAGCGAAGGGGGGTGGTGAAGAGCGCATTTTGAGAGTGGATGGGTGAACATGTGGCGCATGTGAGTGTGTATGCGGCTACTGACAGTGACGTGTGTATGAAATAGCTTTTGTGCATAAAGTGCTTCTTTATTATTTGCGGTCGCTACCCCCCCCCCCCAACACTGTTGTTGGTGGGGATTGGGACTGTGTCGTCTGCAGATCAGATGTAGAGCCGAGGGGAGGTGGGACATTTTTCTACTATCCTTGGTGATCTTCTGCAGCACGTGCATTTGCGGGATGCATTTGAGGGCAGCATATGGGAGGTGGAGCATACTTTGTTAGGCGGGGATATGTGGCAAGGCTCGATAGGGTGTACCTTATGCGGCGGGTACAAGTGGAGTCATTGTGTATGGTGGAGGTGGCATATTCTGATCACCAGGTGGTCATGGTGGACTTGGTATGGGATGGGTTGCTTTGGAGGTGTAAGGGCTATTGGAAATTAAACACGCAGCTCCTTGGGGATGAGGAGGGGCTGGAAGGGGTTGCGACATTGTGGGCTGAGCTCACTGTGGATGGTTGGGGTGTTAGGGACTTGCTGGAGTGGTTGGATGGGGTGACTAAGGAGCAGATACAGAAGTTTTATGTGAGGGAGGGTAAACGGTTTACACAATTGACGTATGGACTCCTTCAGTATTTGGAGGGGCAGTAGCAGGGGGTGTTATGGACGGGGTGTCCAGGGGGCGGGTATATCCTGTGGAGGTCATCAATATGCTGAAAGAACATATTCGCGAGTTGTAGAATTAGCATTTTGATGCAGAGCATGTGCAGCGGTGGAGGGGGGTCGAAGAGGTACTGTGGAGCAATCACCCATCGGTGTTTGTGTTACAGGGGCAGCAGCAATGTCGGGCAGCCATGGAGGTTGATCAGTTGGTCGTCTACTTGGGGGTGGGGGGATACCAAGAGAGGCAAGTGTTGCGAACAATGGAAGGGATGAGTGGTTATGCAGATGCATGATTGGGGGAGTATTTGGGAAGTCATGGGGTGGAACAGGCGGCCATACGGCGCATGTCACTCCTCCTCACACTCACTAGTGCGAGTGTGAGGGGGAGTGACCTTTCAGGCCCCTCCGGGCCAGGTCGCCTGGAGTGGGCATGTGTGATGGGGCGATCGGGGGTCATGCTTAGTTGGAAGCGAGTGTTTGGTTGCATGTTGTTTGTAAGTTATGGCCGTTTGAATGATGGTTTAACACTCATACAGCATGTGTGGTAACTTTGAACCTGGCAAAGTTAACGTCACGTTTGCAGAGCTATTGTTGACGCTCTGTTCATGTTTTTTATGTCTACATTACTGTAAATGTATGCGTTTGTTTTATACCAGTTATGTGTCTAATGTTTTACATTGAATGTGGTGGTGTGTGCTAACCTGTGGCAGGGCCGATTTACGGTGGTCCTGTGCGTGAACCTGGTTCTTGTGTGTATATTATGTATTCTCAGTGGCAGTTGGCACACCTTTCCAAAGGGGAAGGGTTGGGGGTGCAGGATGCATGGTGTCACTCCTGTGTCTTGCTGCACCTCACAGTGTAGGCTGGCTGTGTATCGGCCTGTGGGTGTGTTAAGTTTGCTTTTGAGTCTTTAAGCATGATGTAGTTACTCTAAGCCTGGTGTAATGTTTGAACTATGTACATGTTTATCTATACAGACCTTGTTTTGTATTTTTACGAGTAGCTGTTCTTGTTTGTCTTTTTATGTGCTGCTTTTAATAAAATATAAAAAAAAAGATTCAGGATGTCATCTAAATGGGCATCACTAAGTCGGTTTCTTAATTTACTCCTCCTGTATTTCATTTCTGAGAAGAGTTGCTCACACTGCCCAACATCAAGATCAACAGCTGTTCGTACTGCCCGAGATTGGCGTGATCTACCAAGCTATACATACAAGTTTCAAGATGACATTTCTTGTAGAATTCTAGTAGAGATACGCCTGTTCCATTAAATTTTGGTCTTAATACATCGCTGCACTGCATCTCAATAAATTCCACTTGAACATTTTCTGGTGCAACGTCGATGTTCACGTCAAATGGAGTGGCAAACAGCCTGAAATCACTTTATGTGAGCGAATGTCAGCGTAACAGGAAGAAAACTCAGCTTTCTAGTCATATATCACAGTCACAAATGTGTTGGTGTCTGTCGGTTGGATCTCCTGAAGTTTAGGGAAATGAGCGTAGTTTGATTTGTCAAGTTGGCATTACACAGTCATAGTTTTGTTTCAAAGGCGACGACGTGCCCACACATCTCATGTATGAGATGATTTCTTCCTGATGATTTCTTCCTGATGTTGTTTAAATGAGCTGTTAAATCTACCAGAAATGTTAGACTCGAAATCCATTTTAGGATCACGAAATTCTGAGGCATTCACATTTTTACCTTCGAAGGACTGAGCCACCGAACGTTGCAGAGGTAGAGCAGCTCTCCGTACTGGGATTCTGTTTCCGACTAGAGTTGTGTTGTGCCCCCTGAATGGGACCCAATGCATATTATATGTATATATTATCTTTCATATAATTTTATACTGCCGATATTTTCTTTAATAGTTAAAATGAAAATGTCTTGCTTTATATAATTATTTGATTTATTATTAGCTATGTATGTAGGTAGGATGTTACATTTATGGTTAACTGTGCTCATTGTAGGAGAGTTGTGACTGGCTGTCTGCACTCACAAACTGCCTTGCTAACTACCAGCACGCTTGTGTTAGGTGGAACGTGCCAGCGTTGCTGGAGTAGTACTGGCTAGTCACATGATTGCACCTGAGGTTGGAGCTGCCCTCCCTACCTCACTCTCTCAAAGATCTGCTGCTTGTCCTAGAAGCATGTCTCTTG
This sequence comes from Cherax quadricarinatus, assembly GCF_038502225.1. Lineage (NCBI taxonomy): Eukaryota > Metazoa > Arthropoda > Malacostraca > Decapoda > Parastacidae > Cherax > Cherax quadricarinatus. The sequence goes on from NC_091298.1 coordinate 37,773,947, forward strand.
TCTCTCATCTCTCTGGCTGTTCGAGATTTACTCTGTTTTTGGTAGAATATGATTTCCTGGGAGAGCCGAAACATACTCCTTGTAACTCTGTTCACAAAGCATTGTTCAGACTTAGTGATTTTTGACGTTTTGTCTTAAGCTAAAGCTTCTGACCTACTTTGTGGCATACGCACTGTCGTAGTCGGGGATTTGGATATGCTGAACTTAGATTCGGTATTAAGAGATTTTTATGCCTTTTATGGAGGATCTGCTGAAGGTACCCAGTTAGGATCGTTATTTTGTCTCCTTGTTCCTGACCATACTGCTGCTATGTACATTATTGTTGTTTGGCGAATGGTTAGTTTTATTGTTCAAGCAAGCTGTTTGATTGCCTTGATGTCGAGAAGAAAGACTTGTGGATTACATGTTAGTCACTTTTTAAGTTTAATTCAAGTCAAGTGTTTCTCAGACATAACGAGCACTTGGAGCACATACACACATTTTCACACACATGTTTACTTGTATTTTTCATATACTTGATATCAACGTACCAGATGGTACTTGTGAGTCATACTGTTACGAAATGTCTTCAGCACTATACTACTATATGTACAATTTAACATTGCATTACAAGAGAAGTGTAGAAGCTTATATCCTAAATTACATCAAATTTATTTACTTTGATATTTTCCACCTAGACACTTTTGTTATTAAAGATCTCAAATTTTATTTCGTTGGCTTAAGTTCAACCAGATGGAATCCCAAAGCGATAATAAAATGTCTCTTAACTTTATTGAATAACTGGACTAGAATTTATTCTGACTTACTGTTACAAAACCATAAACAGACTAGATGCTAAAGGGAGATCAATAAGTTGACCTAGTATTTTCTGGAGAGGTCTGTACTGTATGAATATCGCATTTTGTAACAAGTTGTGTAAACGAACGATGGTTCAGTCCCCGAGACAATATCAGGTTTACTGCTCTTTCCACTACGTCCATCACATCCTTCTAATTTGAAGACTTGGCTCAGTAAGACGGAGAGTCGCTTCCCACCACAGCTGATCCTAGTTTTCCCAAGCTACACTGCCTGCGTTTGTTCTAGAATTCAAGATGATGGAAGTCCTCAAAAAAAGAAAAAAAAAATTGAGGGCCGGGTTGATATGATATTCCTCTCAAGGACTGCGAGCCGGAATATTTCAGGCTATGGGCTGGATCCGGTCCACGGACCGTAAGATAAGATAAGATAAGATTTCGTTCGGATTTTTAACCCCGGAGGGTTAGCCACCCAGGATAACCCAAGAAAGTCAGTGCGTCATCGAGGACTGTCTAACTTATTTCCATTGGGGTCCTTAATCTTGTCCCCCAGAATGCGACCCACACCAGTCGACTAACACCCAGGTACCTATTTGCTGCTAGGTGAACAGGTGTAAAGAAACGTTGTCGAAATGTTTCCATCCACCGGGAATCGAACCCGGGCCCTCCGTGTGTGAAGCAGGAGCTTTAGCCACCAGGCCACCGGGCCACCTAAATTACCGACTCCTGATTTAGAAGCTTAGTTCGATGTACACCCACATGTAAAAGTTGTGTTTTTACTCCAAATACATCTTTAATACCACTTCTGTATCGTGGAGTTATTAGGTCATTCACGAGTAAGTACACAAAAAAAAGTGATGCAAAAATTTGTAACATCAATGGACACTGACACCGACCTGGTAGTACCAAACTTTTGGCATAAATTTCACATTGCAGATGCTATCAGCTATGTTAGAGGTGCATGGAATGAAGTGCCCCAATCAACATTAAATACAGCCTGGGAAAAGTTGTAGCCTAGTGCGGTAAATACTTCACAGACTTTTCCTCACTTGAGAGTCAGGTGGAGGAAACAGTTCAGCTGGGAAGGAGATTACCAGGTGATGGCTTTGAAGATATGGTGCTAGATGATGTGAACGAGCTCTTACAAAATGTTGACGAAAACACAAGTACCGAGGAAATTTTGGTAGAGCTCGATGCACAGATACAAGGGAGGCAGAAAACAGAGGATGAAGAACTTGACATACAACAGTTAATACTGCAACAGTTATGTGAGCAGTTCCATGTTTCTGCCAAGCTAGCAGAAGTTTACACATTGACGACACTAACAAATCTAGAAGCACTCCTCTGAAACGAGGTAAGAGCAGCTGATGATGCCTACCGTCAGTTGTACAGTGTTGCAGGGTATAGGAAGCCAGAACCTCAACCAACCACCTCAGATGCGAATCCACCATAGATGACAATCCACAACCATCCACCTCAGCCGATAATGCAAAACCATCCACTTCAGCCGACAATGCTCAATCATCCAACTTGGCTAATAAAGCACAACTATCCACTACAGCCACAATAAATGGAACAATAAAAGGAAAAAAAATATTACTTCTGTAACATTTGTAGATTTAACCAATACAATAAACATAATAAATCTCGACATCTAGCTGCAGTTACATTATATTTTCATTTGCTTACAATGAGGAACCCTCATGGGAGGTTCCTTGACGCTGGTGAGGGGCTCTTGATCTAGGAAATTGGATCTGAGCTCAGCTTCCCTGAACTGAGCCTGAATACCTTCCATCCCCCCCACATGCGCTGTATAATCTTACAGGTTTAGCACTCATCCATCATCATAATAATAATTACAATGAGGAGACATTAGAAAAAAGATGTTTGCCAGTTTTAGGGAGTCCATGGAGCGCTACCCTATTTTTCCCATTTGTTCTCCGGTTTGTTTTAGAGAGTTTATATATGTATATATATATATATATATATATATATATATATATATATATATATATATATATATATATTTATATATATATATATATATATATATATATATATATTTATATATATATATATATATATATATATATATATATATATACATTTATATATACATATATATATACATATATATATATATACATATATATATATATATATATATATATATATATATATATACATACATTTATATATACATATATATATACATATATATATATATATAAATAGATACATATATATATACATATATAGATATATTATATATATATATATATATATATATATATATATATATATATATATATATATAGGTAGTAGGTTGGTAGACAGCAACCACCCAGGGAAGTACTACCGTCCTGCCAGATGACTGTGAAACAGAAACCTGTAACTGTTTTGCATGATGGTAGGATTGCTGGTTTCTTTTTCTGTCTCATAAACACGCTAGATAACAGGGATATCTTGCTACTCCTACTTACACTTTGGTCACACTTCACAGACACGCACATGCATATATATATACATACATCTAGGTTTTTCTCCTTTTTCTAAATAGCTCTTGTTCCTCTTTATTTCTTTTATTGTCCATGGGGAAGTGGAAAAGAATCTTTCCTCCGTAAGCCATGCGTGTCGTATGAGGCGACTAAAAATGCCGGGAGCAATGGGCTAGTAACCCCTTCTCCTGTAGACATTTACTAAAAAAGAGAAGAAGAAAAACTTTATAAAACTGGGATGCTTAAATGTGCGTGGATGTAGTGCGGATGCCAAGAAACAGATGATTGCTGATGTTATGAATGAAAAGAAGTTGGATGTCCTGGTCCTAAGCGAAACAAAGCTGAAGGGGGTAGGGGAGTTTCGGTGGGGGGAAATAAATGGGATTAAATCTGGAGTATCTGAGAGAGTTAGAGCAAAGGAAGGGGTAGCAGTAATGTTGAATGATCAGTTATGGAAGGAGAAAAGAGAATATGAATGTGTAAATTCAAGAATTATGTGGATTAAAGTAAAGGTTGGATGCAAGAAGTGGGTCATAATAAGCGTGTATGCACCTGGAGAAGAGAGGAATGCAGAGGAGAGAGAGAGATTTTGGGAGATGTTAAGTGAATGTATAGGAGCCTTTGAACCAAGTGAGAGAGTAATTGTGGTAGGGGACCTGAATGCTAAAGTGGGAGAAACTTTTAGAGAGGGTGTGGTAGGTAAGTTTGGGGTGCCAGGTGTAAATGATAATGGGAGCCCTTTGATCAAACTTTGTATAGAAAGGGGTATAGTTATAGGTAATACATATTTTAAGAAAAAGAGGATAAATAAGTATACAAGATATGATGTAGGGCGAAATGACAGTAGTTTGTTGGATTATGTATTGGTAGATAAAAGACTGTTGAGTAGATTTCAGGATGTACATGTTTATAGAGGGGCCACAGATATATCAGATCACTTTCTAGTTGTAGCTACACTGAGAGTAAAAGGTAGATGGGATACAAGGAGAATAGAAGCATCAGGGAAGAGAAAGGTGAAGGTTTATAAACTAAAAGAGGAGGCAGTTAGGGTAAGATATAAACAGCTATTGGAGGATAGATTGACTGATGAGAGCATAGGCAATGGGGTCGAAGAGGTATGGGGTAGGTTTAAAAATGTAGTGTTAGAGTGTTCAGCAGAAGTTTGTGGTTACAGGAAAGTGGGTGCGGGAGGGAAGAGGAGCGATTGGTGGAATGATTATGTGAAGAGAGTAGTAAGGGAGAAAAAGTTAGCATATGAGAAGTTTTTACAAAGTAGAAGTGATGCAAGGAGGGAAGAGTATATGGAGAAAAAGAGAGAGGTTAAGAGAGTGGTGAAGCAATGTAAAAAGAGAGCAAATGAGAGAGTGGGTGAGATGTTATCAACAAATTTTGTTGAAAATAAGAAAAAGTTTTGGAGTGAGATTAACAAGTTAAGAAAGCCTAGAGAACAAATGGATTTGTCAGTTAAAAATAGGAGAGGAGAGTTATTAAATGGAGAGTTAGGGGTATTGGGAAGATGGAGGGAATATTTTGAGGAATTGTTAAATGTTGATGAAGATAGGGAAACTGTGATTTCGTGTATAGGGCAAGGAGGAACAACATCTTGTAGGAGTGAGGAAGAGCCAGTTGTGAGTATGGGAGAAGTTTGTGAGGCAGTAGGTAAAATGAAAGGGGGTAAAGCAGCCGGGATTGATGGGATAAAGATAGAAATGTTAAAAGCAGGTGGGGATATAGTTTTGGAGTGGTTGGTGCAATTATTTAATAAATGTATGGAAGAGGGTAAGGTACCTAGGGATTGGCAGAGAGCATGCATAGTTCCTTTGTATAAAGGCAAAGGGGATAAAAGAGAGTGCAAAAATTATAGGGGGATAAGTCTGTTGAGTATACCTGGCAAAGTGTATGGTAAAGTTATTATTGAAAGAATTAAAAGTAAGACGGAGAATATGATAGCAGATGAACAAGGAGGCTTTAGGAAAGGTAGGGGGTGTGTGGACCAGGTGTTTACAGTGAAACATATAAGTGAACAGTATTTAGATAAGGCTAAAGAGTAAAGAGGTCTTTGTGGCATTTATGGATTTGGAAAAGGCGTATGACAGGGTGGATAGGGGGGCAATGTGACAGATGTTGCAGGTGTATGGTGTAGGAGGTAGGTTACTGAAAGCAGTGGAGAGTTTTTACGAGGATAGTGAGGCTCAAGTTAGAGCATGTAGGAAAGAGGGAAATTATTTCCCAGTAAAAGTAGGCCTTAGACAGGGATGTGTGATGTCATCGTGGTTGTTTAATATATTTATAGATGGGGTTGTAAGAGAAGTAAATGCGAGGGTCTTGGGAAGAGGCGTGAAGTTAAAAGATAAAGAATCACACATAAAGTGGGAGTTGTCACAGTTGCTCTTTGCTGATGACACTGTGCTCTTGGGAGATTCTGAAGAGAAGTTGCAGAGATTGGTGGATGAATTTGGTAGGGTGTGCAAAAGAAGAAAATTGAAAGTGAATACAGGAAAGAGTAAGGTTATGAGGATAACAAAAAGATTAGGTGATGAAAGATTGGATATCAGATTGGAGGGAGAGAGTATGGAGGAGGTGAATGTATTCAGATATTTGGGAGTGGACGTGTCAGCGGATGGGTCTATGAAAGATGAGGTGAATCATAGAATTGATGAGGGGAAAAGGGTGAGTGGTGCACTTAGGAGTCTGTGGAGACAAAGAACTTTGTCCTTGGAGGCAAAGAGGGGAATGTATGAGAGTATAGTTTTACCAATGCTCTTATATGGGTGTGAAGCATGGGTGATGAATGTTGCAGCGAGGAGAAGGCTGGAGGCAGTGGAGATGTCATGACTGAGAGCAATGTGTGGTGTGAATATAATGCAGGGAATTCGTAGTTTGGAAGTTAGGAGGAGGTGCGGGATTACCAAAACTGTTGTCCAGAGGGCTGAGGAAGAGTTGTTGAGGTGGTTCGAACATGTGGAGAGAATGGAGCGAAACAGAATAACTTCAAGAGTGTATCAGTCTGTAGTGGAAGGAAGGCGGGGTAGGGGTCGGCCTAGGAAAGGTTGGAGGGAGGGGGTAAAGGAGGTTTTGTGTGCGAAGGGCTTGGACTTCCAGCAGGCATGCGTGAGCGTGTTTGATAGGAGTGAATGGAGACAAATGGTTTTTAATACTTGACGTGCTGTTGGAGTGTGAGCAAAGTAACATTTATGAAGGGGTTCAGGGAAACCGGCAGGCCGGACTTGAGTCTTGGAGATGGGAAGTACAGTGCCTGCACTCTGAAGGAGGGGTGTTAATGTTGCAGTTTAAAAACTGTAGTGTAAAGCACCCTTCTGGCAAGACAATGATGGAGTGAATGATGGTGAAAGTTTTTCTTTTTCGGGCCACCCTGCCTTGGTGGGAATCGGCCAGTGTGATAATAATATATATATTTTTTTTTTCAACAAGTCGGCCGTCTCCCACCGAGGCAGGGTGACCCAAAAAAGAAAGAAAATCCCCAAAAAGAAAATACTTTCATCATCATTCAACACTTTCACCACACTCGCACATTATCACTGTTTTTGCAGAGGTGCTCAGAATACAACAGTCTAGAAGCATACACATATAAAGATACACAACATATCCCTCCAAACTGCCAATATCCCAAACCCCTCCTTTAAAGTGCAGGCATTGTACTTCCCATTTCCAGGACTCAAGTCCGACTATATGAAAATAACCGGTTTCCCTGAATCCCTTCACTAAATATTACCCTGCTCACACTCCAACAGATCGTCAGGTCCCAAGTACCATTCGTCTCCATTCACTCCTATCTAACACGCTCACGCACGCTTGCTGGAAGTCAAGCCCCTTGCCCACAAAACCTCCTTTACCCCCTCTCTCCAACCCTTTCGAGGACGACCCCTACCCCGCCTTCCTTCCCCTATAGATTTATATGCTTTCCATGTCATTCTACTTTGATCCATTCTCTCTAAATGACCAAACCACCTCAACAACCCCTCTTCTGCCCTCTAATACTTTTATTAACTCCACACCTTCTCCTAATTTCCACACTCCGAATTTTCTGCATAATATTTACACCACACATTGCCCTTAAACAGGACATCTCCACTGCCTCCAACCGTCTCCTCGCTGCTGCATTTACCACCCAAGCTTCACACCCATATAAGTGTGTTGGTACTACTATACTTTCATACATTCCCTTCTTTGCCTCCATAGATAACGTTTTTTGACTCCACATATACCTCATCAATTCTATGATTAACCTCATCCTTCATAAATCCATCCGCCGACACGTCAACTCCCAAGTATCTGAAAACATTCACTTCTTCCATACTCCTCCTCCCCAATTTGATATCCAATTTTTCTTTATCTAAATCATTTGACACCCTCATCACCTTACTCTTTTCTATGTTCACTTTCAACTTTCTACCTTTACACACATTCCCAAACTCATCCACTAACCTTTGCAATTTTTCTTTAGAATCTCCCATAAGCACAGTATCATCAGCAAAAAGTAACTGTGTCAATTCCCATTTTGAATTTGATTCCCCAAAATTTAATCCCACCCCTCTCCCGAACACCCTAGCATTTACTTCCTTTACAACCCCATCTATAAATATATTAAACAACCATGGTGACATTACACATCCCTGTCTAAGACCTACTTTTACCGGGAAGTAGTCTCCCTCTCTTCTACACACCCTAACCTGAGCCTCACTATCCTCATAAAAACTCTTTACAGCATTTAATAACTTACCACCTATTCCATATACTTGCAACATCTGCTACATTGCTCCTCTATCCACTCTATCATATGCCTTTTCTAAATCCATAAATGCAATAAAAACTTCCCTACCTTTATCTAAATACTGTTCACATATATGCTTCAATGTAAACACTTGATCTACACATCCCCTACCCACTCTGAAACCTCCTTGCTCATCCGCAATCCTACATTCTGTCTTACCTCTAATTCTTTCAATTATAACCCTACCGTACACTTTTCCTGGTATACTCAGTAAGCTTATTCCTCTATAATTTTTACAGTCTCTTTTGTCCCCTTTCCCTTTATATAAAGGGACTATACATGCTCTCCGCCAATCCCTAGGTACCTTCCCCTCTTTCATACATTTATTAAACAAAAGTACCAACCACTCCAACACTATATCCCCCCCTGCTTTTAACATTTCTGTCATGATCCCATCAGTTCCAGCTGCTTTACCCCCTTTCATTTTACGTAATGCCTCACGTACCTCCCCAACACTTACATTCTGCTCTTCTTCACTCCTAAAAGATGGTATACCTCCCTGACCAGTGCATGAAATTACTGCTTCTGTTTCTTCCTTAACATTTAAAAGTTCCTCAAAATATTCTCGCCATCTACCCAATACCTCCATCTCCCCATCTACTAACTCCCCTACTCTGTTTTTAACTGACAAATCCATATTTTCACTAGGCTTTCTTAACTTGTTTAACTCACTCCAAAATTTTTTCTTATTTTCATTAAAATTTCTTGACAGTGCCTCTCCCACTCTATCATCTGCTCTCCTTTTGCACTCTCTCACCACTCTCTTTACCTTTCTTTTACTCTCCATATACTCTGCTCTTCTTATAACACTTCTGCTTTGTAAAAACCTCTCATAAGCTACCTTTTTCTCTTTTATCACACCCTTTACTTCATCATTCCACCAATCACTCCTCTTTCCTCCTGCTATAACCCCCTCCTATAACCACAAACTTCTGCCCCACATTCTAATACTGCATTTTTAAAACTATTCCAACCCTCTTCAACCCCCCCACAACTCATCTTTGCACTAGCCCACCTTTCTGCCAATAGAATATATATATATATATATATATATATATATATATATATATATATATATATATATATATATATATATATATATATATATATATATATATATATATATATATATATATATATATATATATATATATATATATGTGTGTGTTTATTTATTTATTTATTAATACATCAGCCGTTTCCCACCAAGGCAGGGTGGCCCGAAAAAGAAAATAATTCATCATTATTCACTTCATCACTGCCTTGCCAGAGACGCGCTTACATTGCAGTTATAAAACTGTAACATTAACACCTTCCATCAGAGTGCCGACACCACTTACCATCTCCAAGACTCAAGTCCGGCCTGCCGGTTTCCGTGAACCCCTTCATAAATGTTACCTTGCTCACACTCCAACAGCACGTCAAGTCCTAAAAACCATTTGTCTCCATTTGCTTCTATCTAGCACGCTCACGCACACCAAATAAGTCACTGATTAACGCCCAAAATGCCTCCGAGAGCAGAGTAGCAATTTCCAACTAATTTTAGGTCACTGATAATGAATATCATGGTTAAAACTGTTAGCTCTACTTTTCGATGTACACCTACGTGATACAACAGGTTCCAAAAGGCTTGTGGCAGTGTGTTTCTTACCACACTCACAGTCTCACTGACCTTCATTATTGTTCCATCAGTCATAGAAGGTGGTTGTGATGTGCAAGTTTATATTTTGAGGTGACAGGCAGGTGATTTTCTTAGTCAAACATTTTTAAAACTTATAATAAATATTCACTGAGCAAGCTATTGATATGCATATGGCATATTATATTAATTTTATTTTCCTACTGAATATGAGTACTTCTGCTTAGCTGTCATGCTCTGTATTATAATGATAAATTAATTAATAAATTTTCTGTTTATTTTCTAATTGTTTGTTCTTTTCTTCTTTCAGATGCCTTGTACTTGTGGGAATAGTGCAGACAACTTCTGCTACATTTGTTGTGACTTTTGCATCACAGGAGTGCAGTATAACTGCTGTGGTTAGAAAGGCATATCACCTATATTTTGGTGATACGCTTTTCTAACCAGGATAAGAACTGGTCTCCCCACATATGCTGCAACAATTGTGCTACTAACCTTCGCCAGTTGTTGAACAGGAAGAGGAAAGGAATGCCTTTTGCTGTGCCAATAACATGGCGGGCGCCAGCAGACCATACCAAAAAGGCTCCAAGGAAGAATATTTGGATTTCTTCCTAAAGCCATTTGAATATTCCACTTCCCCTACCACCTCATCTTTACATTTTTTAACTAATCGGTATATTTTATTACATTATATGGTATACAATATTTAAAAGATACATTGCTGGTACAAAGATGGCGGTACATGATGTTTGAGAGATACATTTCAAGTGCAAATTGCTACATGTTTATCATAGATTACAATGCAAAAAATCTTATCCAGCTCCTCAGAGCTGGGGCGCACACCCAGGATACAGCAAGCATTACTCCTCTGAACTGCCGCACGGAGTCGCTGGAACAGAAAACTAGCCACCCTTGGATCCCTAGTTACCTTGACGATTCTTTTGCACTCTTTTCCCATGGGCCAAGGGTCTCCGAGCCTATGAGAATGAATATATAATAATGGGCAGGATCACCGTATTTTCTAAACTTTTGGGACTCCCTGAAGCTGGGAGCTGCCCCTCCTTCCTCTCTGGTGTACTGGAGATACGTATCAGCCAGTGCACATGTATAGTCCCGCAACACCAGAGTGTACTCACCCATGCTGCATTCTAATTTTAAGACGACACTCCAATATTTGCTCTGCAAGCACTGAAGTAGAGCAGTAGAGCAGGCTGAGCTTATGGAATACAATGCATTTTTCTCAAATAGCTCAGCGACCGAAATACATCTTGTTAATATTTCCTACTGTTAGTTATAATAATAATAATAATAATAATAATAATAATAATAATAATAATAATAATAATAATAATAATAATAAAAATAATTCAGTCCTAGCTGACATCAATGACATACTACTATATAGAAAGCCCCTTGTTATGAAGAGCATTTCGGGCAAAATAGGTCAGCGTCCCAGGATGCGACCCACAACAGTCTACTAACACTCAGGTACCCATTGTGGAAATATAAACACATATGCAGTATAATGTGATCCTTTATTGACAACGTTTCACCCGCACAGTGGGCTTTTTCAAGTCACAAACAGATCTACCTGGGGTGGAAGGGACGCGAGGTAGATCTGTTTGTGACTTGAAAAAGCCCTCTGTGTGGGCGAAACGTTGTCAATAAAGGATCACATTATACTGCATACGTGTTTATATTTCCATTGTGTCGGTATTTTATACCATTTATTTCCAGGTACCCATTGTACTGATGGATGAACATAGTCAATAGGTGTAAAGAAACACGCCCAATGTTTCTAATCTTGCTGGGAATCTAACCCAGACCCTCGCCGAGTGAAGCAAGAGCTTTAGCCATCAGGCCACCAGAGCCCATATTATTACCATTGACGGTGAAACATTTAAGAACATAACAACCTATTTTTAAAACTACACAATATCTTATCTTCTATAACGGTACTCAGGAGTTTGTTCCGCTCATCCACAACTCTATTACCAAACCAGTGCTTTCCTATATCCTTTCTCAATCTGAATTTTTCCAGTTTAAAACCAAAATTTTTAGCACACTATTTACATCCTCTTTATTAATTTCTATATTCCATTTATACACCTCGGTCATATCCCCCCTAATTCTATGCCTTTCTAGAGAGTGCAGATTCAGGGCCCTCAGTCTATCCTCATAGGGAAGATTTCTAATACATGGGATCAACTTTGTCATCCTTGTTTGTAGGTTTTCCAGTGCATTTGTATCCATTCTGTAATACGGTGAATAAAACGGCGCAGCATAATCTAAATGAGGCCTAACCAAAGATATATAGAGTTGAAAAACAACCTGAGGACTTATAATATTTATACTTCTTGATATGAAGGCAAGGACTCTGTCAGCTTTATTGCGAACACTAATGCACTGTTGTCTTGGTTTTAGATTAGTGCTAACCAGATCTCCTAAATCCTTTTCACAATCCGTAGCATGGTTATTTTCCTGCCCCAACATTTAGAACTTTGCATTTGTCTATGCTAAACTGCATCTATCACTTCTCCGACAACTGCATTTGTCTATTCAAATCATCCTGGAGTGCTCTAATGCCCTCATTAAAATTAATTGACCGGCCTATTTTGGTGTCATCAGCAAATTTGCTTATGTCGGTATTTATTTCCTCATCTATGTCGTTTATGTAAATTTGTGAACAACAAGGGGCCCAACACTGACCCCTGTGGAACACAGCTTGTGACGTGCCCCCATTCTGATTTCTCCCTATTCATGCAAACTCTCTGCTGCCTATTTGTCACCCATGCATCTACTCGGGAAGAAATTTCTCCTCCTATTCAGTGTGCCTAAAGTTTTTTCAGCAGCCTCTGATGTGCAATTGTATCGAAGGTCTTACTGACGTCCATATACACAATATCATATTCAATTCCATGATCTGCCTCCTTAAATACCTTATTAAAGTAATTTAGCAAATTCGTAAGACAGGAACGCCCCTTTGTAAAACCGTGCTGAGATTCATTAATCAATTTATGCCTTTCAAGATGGCTACGAATTGCTTGGGCAAGTATTGATTCCATAAATTTACCAACTATGGGCATATTGGTCTACAGTTCAAGATTGATGGACTAACCCCATCGCTCAAGGCTGAGGGACTATTACCTCAAACTCCTCCTGTTCTTCCCCGTTTTCCTTTGTTATGGACTGATGAAGCCACTGTGTGGCGAAACGTTTCCTTAATAAAGATACCCAAGTGTTGCACATGTGTCTAATTTTTCATCTTCCTGAGTAAAAACTGAGAGGAAGTAGGTATTGAAAAGTTCAATCATTTCCTTATCACTATCAGTGAACTAACCTGAGTTACTCTTAAGTGGGCCCATCTTGTCTCTAACCTTACTTCTGTATACTTGAAAGAACCCTTTGAGTTAGTCTTCGAATCCCTTGCGATTTTAACCTCATAATCCCTTTTTGCTTTCTTATTCCTTTTTTTTTATTTCTCTCTTAAACTGAATATATTGATTTCTTAACTGCCCTTCTTCACCTTGATACGCTTATATATGCTTCTCTTTTGACTAATGGGACGTTTTAATCTATTATTTAACCATTTGAGATCATTTTTGTTAGATCTAATTTCCTTACTCGGCACAAAAGTTGTCTGGGCAGCTAACACTATGCTATAAAATATTGGCATAGGCAGCCTACCCTACCTACCTGTCCCAAAGTAAGGTCATCCCAATTTAGCCAAGCCAGGTAATTTCTCAGTCCTATGAAGTCGGCCAAGTGGAAATCTGGGACAGAGACTTGATTACAGTTATCTGGGTAATTCCATGATATAATGAAACTAAGAAATTTGTGATCGCTTTCTTCTAGCTCATCACTAACCTCAAGATTATTAACTAGTGATTCTTTGTTGGCAAGAACCAAGTCAAGCAGATTGTTTCCTCTAGTTCGTTCTGTCATAAACTGTTTAAAGCCAGTCCTGAACCGTATCAAGAAAGTCACTAGACTCAAGAGTGCCTCTCACATTGTTCCAATCAATTTGTCTCAAGTTAAAATCTCCCATTAATATAACATTTTCATATCTAGACGCCTCATGTTAGGCCCCCAAACCTATCAAGGTTTGGGGGCCTATAAATCACACCCAAAATTAATTTTTCACGACCTTCAAGAAGCTGTAGCCAAACAGATTCTGTGTCCGATGTTTCTAACCTTATAACATGACTAAAACAACAATTTAAATCATCTCTGACAAACATCGCCACTCCACCACTCTTCCTGTTGATCCTATCAGTGTGGAATAGTTTATAACCCTGTATGTTGCATTCAGAAGGCATTTCTCTATCTTTCAGGTTGACGCAGGTCTCTGTTATAGGCATATCTATATTATCTGCACTTGCAAGTAATCTTAACTCATCTAACTTATTTTTTAGACTCCTACTATTTATATAGTACACCTTAAGGGAACTAGTCACTCGTTGCCCTCTACTATATCTCTTTGTTTGTTGAGCAATTGCTGTGCTTTTTCTAGTAACTTAATTTTGAATATCGTATTTTAAACATATTCCTGGGGTATCCTGGTAATATCTGCTGTTTTCAACCCTAAAACTGCACTGCAGCCTGATTGTTTCCCACAAACACCCTTACCTCTATAATCTATGAGTTTAAATTCCTAGACAAGTCATCAATGACCCCCTCAATCGAATTGGCTAATACAACCACTCCATCCCCAGAGAGATGAACCCCATCCCTTGCATACATATCATGTTTGCCATAGAATTTGTCCCAGTTATCAATGAATGAGATTGCAAGTTTCTTGCAGTACCTGTCTAGCCAGCAATTTTTACCACTTTCCCTAGACATCCACTCATTGCCCACTTCCCTTCTAGGCAAGATGCTACATATGATTATAATCCCTCCCTTAGACCTAACTACTTCTATGGCTGATCTGTACTCCTAACCTGACATAATATTATCCAACCTGCTGACTGTGTCACCAACACCAGCTCCTGGGAGACACACTCTATGTCTGACTTTCCTACCTCTGTTACAAAAAGCACGGTTCATATATCTTACGTGAGAGTCACCCACAATTAGCATATTCTTACTTTGATTTACAGGAGAGTCAGTGGTACCTTCAACCTCACTAACCACTGAAGTACACTCGTCCTGGACAAAGGAGAATCGATTTTCTACCTTCATATCTTCTCTATTAACTTTCCTTATCTTCCTTCTTCCTGAATTGTGTACCACTTGCCACTTAAATTTCAGTCTTTTTAAAATTTGATTTATTAAAAAAGACAATTCAATTTTTTATTCCTGAAAGAATCGTTCAAATAAGTCTCAATTTTCAAAAAAATTACTGTATGCAACTTTTCCTTTTTTTTTTTTTTTTACATTGGCTGATTAATTATTGGCGAATTAACATGAAATGAAAATTTAACTTTTGCAAGATGAATTTTTCAACCTTTGCTAACTTAGCTAAAACTAACGCAGTAAATTTCAACTTGATTTTCTGCAACCTATGACAGGTCAGTTCAATTTTAGACAGCTCTTTATAATGTCAATTAAAGTCATTAATTTCTTGATGCTTAACCTTATATTTGCAATGAATTTGCTCTCAGAATCACTTATCAAAATGATTGTTGCTTTGTACACAAACTTCGTAAAGGTGATAAAATAAGTAATTATTTTTGTTAATATGGTTTTCGTTTATTATTTGCATTCGAAAATAATCATTTACACAGTCATATTAACTACGTTAGTAGCCTTAGTAAGCCATACATAAATTATTATTATGATAATATAGAAGAATTTTCATTGATTATACATTTGACATTTGTGGCATTATGTAGGATTAAATAATTTATATTTGTTAAAATTTATTTAGATTATGTTTGACATACGTTGTTAAGTCACGTGAATATCTTTATTAATTAATAAGAATAATGTTATTGAAAAAAATTACATTTTTCTGAATTCGAATAAATCAAAGGAGAAAAATTAATGACTTCTTCAACGCAAATATTTTCTTGACTGATATCTACCTTCTTGTTTGAAGATGTAATTGACAAGTTAAAAGCAATATTTTAAAATTTCTCATCTTCATAAAGTCTTGAAGAGCAGTGTTATAAATACTCCATCTTCATAAATGTTGTAGATGTAATATAATTTCCACTTGATGAAGTGCAACGTCGTCCCGGGAGAATGAGGGAGCCATAGTCATTGTAATTTATTGGTCAATAAATTATCTTCCTCGTAATAATTGAAAAGTTATTACTTGAGGACGCCCTCAAGGAAATTTGAAGAGGTCGATCCTTCGAGAAATGGTTATGTTAATGGTCATTCCTGGAGCAGCTGCTGGAGTGTATAACTGAGTGTCTTTTAGTGTGCTTATATCCAGGAGCGCTTGATGATATGGAAAGTTTCTTTTCCAATGCCCAATAGTAAGTGTAACTATTTCTGTTAACTACAGTTTGTATTAGTGTTCATTTCTCTCAGTATTTGTCATTATACCTATGCCATGTATTGCGTATCAACGAGAGTGTACTCACCTATGCTTGGTTCCAGGGGTTGTGTCTCAGCTCTGACCCCGACTCATATTTGGCAACTACTGTGTTACCTCTGTATTGGCTTCGAGAGTCTAGTCATACCTCTTTTTAATTCTATATAAGACTGCAGCGACTACACCTCTACCACTTTCTGACCACTCTAAGAAATAATTCCCAACATCCTTGTGACATATCTGTGTTGTCAACTTCCAGCAATGCCGAACGCTCCTGATTCACATCTTTGAACAATTTGCTCCTCTCCACCTCACAGATTCCTCTCAGTATCTTGTACATCGTTATCAGGTCACAAGTGGCCTTTCTGTTCTGTAGCTCAGCAAGCTGTGGCCTTTTAGTTTCTTTTCATAGCTCATGTACTTCAGCTCCGAGATTAGTATAGTCGTAAACCTCTACATTATCTACAGTTTCTTGATATGTTTTCTGAGAAGTGGGTTCCATACGGGTTCTGTATACTAGAATATGGGCCTGACATATGCTGTATATAATGTCATGAATAATTCTTTGCTTAGGTTCCTGAGAGCCAGACGTACATTCCTGTAGCGGTTATTCAGCTGATGTGCGCTTCAGGCGATATATTCAGTACATTGCCCACCCCAAGATCCTTCTCCATAAGTGAGATTTGCAGCATATAGAGCCTTCCTTCCGTATTCTGGGACCAAACTCTAACAGGGATTTCAGAAAGCAGACTTGCATCTTGTCAGTGTCCATTTTTTAGTTTTTATTGGCTGTTCCTGTTTAATAATCTCATTATTTCACATCATCCACAAGCAGGAATATCTCTGACTCCATCGGATTCATCTCATTGTTCAGGTACGCAACAAATAGTGATCGTTGTGGAACCTCTCTCGTCACACGCGCTCATTCTGACATTTCTTCTCGGACCGTCACTCACTGTTTCCTTCCTGTTAAGTTTTCCTTGATCCATTGCGGTACCTTCTCTGACAATTCCTTTCTGTTTTTCCATGCTCAATCATTTTGAAGCTTTTATCTCTGGGTAAACTTTGTTCTTGCTATTGTCTATTCGGCTCCTGGGTGACAATAATCTCCTTTGCCACCCTGTACCTTCCCGCTGCACACTCCATCATTTCATTTACTGTTTTCCCTTCCGGTTCCCATTACAATTGCACTTCATGTAGGAATTCCCTTACGCCTTTTGTAGGATCTTTTGAAATTTAGTTTCTTTCGTCTTTCCTGTGGCATCGTTCTCTGTCTCATCTTCACTTATTCAAAGAAATTGAATTTTAGGAATATGTTGTCACTATCACCAAGAGGTCTGTCGTATTCAATAACTCCTACGTAAAAATTGCTCGGATTGAGTAGAAGGTCCGACTTTGCTGGGTCTTCCCTCTTCTCTCTGTTATTGTGTTCCTGATATGTTGATTCATGAATTTCAATGTAATCACTTTTAACATTTTAGCCATCCACATTTTGAGTTCCTGAGTGGCTCAGTGTTCTGCCTGTCCAATCCTTTTTTCTAATGCTATAATAATCATCCTTCTGGCTGTGGGCACTGTTGTGCCTGGGGGCACTGTTGTGCCTGGGGGCACTTCCTGTACCCTCTTGTATCCCTCCCTCATTCACTCGCTCCAGTGAAGAAGGTACTCTGGGGACGTACTTGCTTGGACATTCTTCTCTTTTCTGAAATTTTTGCATGCTCCTGATGATGCGTTGATTTCAACACGAAATGCCTAGAGCTATCATTCTATTCCCCCCGTGGCTGTTTTGCATATATATATATATATATATATATATAAATATATATATATATATATATATATATATATATATATATATATATATGTGTGTGTGTGTGTGTGTGTGTGTGTGTGTGTGTGTGTGTGTGTGTGTGTGTGTGTGTGGAGGAAGAATTATGTTTGTGGCATGCAAAGAGTATGTTACAATTTATTCAATTCCCAACCAGCAAACCTGATGCTAAGAGTTTAACGATGTTTTAGGGTACCCGTCGTTAAATCAGTACCTTGGTTCATTGTCCAATCACAGGCAAGCCTGCCAAATGCTGAGGCGATGTGGTTCACTCACGGTCAGCATTTACCAGACTTGCCTACTAGCTGGTTGAGTACAGTGCTCTCTTTCTCTGCCTTCTGTTTTTTCCCATTCTTTGTCACCATGTGGTACACTTATATACAACTCCTGTACATAGTGAACACAAGTGTACGTAATTGTATATATATCTGGTGGAGGAAATACAAGTTAAATATTACTCCTAAGTTTGTTTTGCAGCAAAAAAAAAAAAAAATTACGACCAGGTTACGAGCCATTCTTTACATGTGTTCGTAATACTCTTCCACTCCTAGACGGCGATAACAGGAAATAAAGAAGAACAAGAACTCGTAAGAGAATAGAAGTAAAACACAGAGGGGTGTGTATATATATGCTTGTACATGCATGTGTGGTATGACCTAAATGCAATCTACCATAATGTACAACAATTACAGGTTCCAGTTTCATATTCACCTGGCAGGACGGTTGTACCTCTCTGAGCAGTTGCTGTCTACCAGCCAACTACCTAGATTGAGCGTTGCTATTTAAGCCAAGATCGCAAATTCTGCCTATTCGGCACGACATATATATATATATATATATATATATATATATATATATATATATATATATATATATATATATATATATATATATATATATATATATATATATATATATATATATATATATATATATATATATATATATAATCTTTTTTGGTACAACACTTTGTGCACTTAAAAAGAAGGATGGAGGAATTCGGCCAATTGCAGTAGGCAACACGTTACGCCGCCTCGTATCCAAAGCTGCTGTCCGAAGTATTCGTGCACAGGCAGCCATGATGCTTCAACCAAACCAGCTTGGCTTTGGGGTCTCTCAAGGAAGTGAAGCAGCGGTTCATGCAACAAGGGCATATATCAACAACCTGCCTGAGGACAATGCAGTGGTAAAATTAGATTTCAAGAATGCGTTCAATCTCCTGAAAAGAGACGTGGTATTAGCAGCAGTACAGGAACATTTCCCTGGTCTCTTCCCTTTTGTTTCAGCTGGGTATAGCAAGGAATCAATGCTTCTCTTTGGAGAGCATGAAATCACATCATCGGAGGGTGTCCAACAAGGAGATCCTCTTGCACCATTTCTCTTCTGTATTGCAGTTAGGGGAATCACAGTCAGACTGACCAGCGAGCTAAACATCTGGTTCCTAGATGATGGCACACTAGCAGGTACAAAGGAGTCCCTCCTACATGACCTTACACAGGTAATGACACGGGGACAGGAAATGGGTCTCATCCTGAATCCATCCAAATGTGAAATCATCTCAGTCAGTCAACAAGTGATAAATGCAGTGAGATCAAAACTACCAGGAGCAGCAGTCATTGCCCCCACAAATAGTGTCTTGCTAGGAGCACCTCTGGGAAGCAATGCCATTGACACAATTCTCAGGAAGAAATTGGAAGAGTTAAGGAGAATGGAACAACGAATAGGCAATCTGGACACCCACGATGCCTTGTACCTTCTCACAAAGTGCTTGAGTCTGCCCAGGTTGACATATTTCCTAAGATGTGCACCTTCATATGATAACCCTATACTGCACGAATATGACAGTATTCTGAGGCAGATTTTTACGAAAGTACTTAACCTTACTCTAGAAGACGGGCAGTGGAACCAAGCTACACTTCCAGTCAGACTAGGAGGCATTGGTGTCCGCAAGTCATCACAGATTGCGTTACCTGCTTTTCTGTCCTCGTGTATTGCATCCAGAGAGCTTGTAGCAGCGATTCTCCCTGAACATCTTAGGGACAAGATTGGAGCCCAGGACCAAAAATTCATTGACGGAGCAATGATCTGGGATAATCTAACGGGCTCAGAAACCAGACCTGCTCCCCCCAACAACTACAAACAATCGCACTGGGATGGTCCAATAGTGGAAAATATAGCCTCAACGATGCTTCAGAGTGTGTCAGGGAAGGATAGAGCCCGCCTGCTGGCAGTGAGAGCCCATCATGCTGGGGACTTTCTGTTGGCTGTTCCCAACTCCAGCCTTGGCACACGCCTTGACCCACAGACCATCCGCATCGGTGTTGCCCTTCGACTTGCCGCCCCTATTCTCGCCGAACACAGGTGTATTTGTGGCAGTGAAGCAGCAGACCGATTCGGGTACCATGGTCTTGTGTGCCGTAAATCCGAGGGAAAGATTGCAAGACATGAGGAGGTTAATAACATTATCAAGAGGAGCCTCACAACAGCTAGATGCCCAGCAGTAAGGGAGCCACCCCAACTATGCAGATCTGATGGCAGCCAGAAGCGTCCAGATGGTATCACCCTTCAAGCCTGGACAGATGGGAAGCAGGTGGTGTGGGACTATACATGTGCATCTACCTTGGCTGATACCTATCTCCAATACACCAGGGAGGAAGGAGGGGCAGCTGCCAGCTTTAGGGAGTCCCAAAAGTCTAGAAAATATGGAGAACTTGCCCATCATTATATGTTTGTTCCCATAGGCTCAGAGACCCTTGGCTCATGGGGAAAGAGTGCATCTAATTTCCTTAAGGAGCTGGGAAAAAGACTCATCAGGGTAACTAGGGATCCCAGGGCAGCTAGTTTTCTGTTCCAGCGGCTCAGTGCGGCTGTTCAAAGGGGTAATGCATGCTGCATTTTGGGCACACGCCCCAGCTCTGAGGAGCTGGATGAGATTTTCGCCTTATAATCGGTGATACACACGTAACATGTACATGTACCGTATATGCCACCTTTATATCAACAATGTATCTCTTAAATCTTCTGTGCCATATTATGTAATAAAATATTCCTATTGGTAAAAAAAATAGTTTAAAAGATGGGGTGGTAGGGGAAGTGGAATATTCAAATGGCTTCAGGAAGAAATCCAAATATTCTTCCTTGAAGCCTTTTTATCCACTTCTCCGAGGCTATGGGTCCCACAATTTACACCAGACGTGGACCCCATCCTATTTAAATATATATATATATTATATATATATATTATATATTATATATATATATTATATATATTATATATATTATATACCATTGCTTCTATATCAGTGAAAGTGCAGTGTGCATGTTGGGATTTGGGAAGTAGCGGTGGTGAGGGGATCCTGGCAGTGGAGGTGTGGAGGAGGTTTTGTTTACATCTGTGATCGGCCGGGGTCGTGGGTTGGGGAAGGAAGTGGCCGCCCACGACACGGTCATTGGATGGTGAACAGAACACCTCGGTTAATAGTGTGAGCATGGTGATTAGTGTGCCAAATGGCGAGGGTTTTTTTCTAAATGGAACAATAAGTGTATAACAATTAGCAAAAGTTAGTCAGTGATGTGCATCTTGAGCGAACACACAGGGCCACTCCCTCCCCCCTCCCCCATCCCAGATCCCCTCCCCTCATCCCAGCCTAGGCCCACTGACTTCCTGACCAAGGGTGTTGCCGTTTAGTGCCCCACCAATTTCAAGTTCCGCCGCTCGCTACTCCCCCACCCTCATCCCCCATGCATCCATGCTGCCCTTCACCCGTCACCCCACAGCTGGCGCCCTCCCACCCCCACGATATCAGCAATGTCACAAGTAGCCGCGGGTTCCCAGGAATCTTCACGACAGAGCCAAAGCTGTCGTTCACGAGGCATCTGCCGGGTGTGCCACAGGGAATGTGCACTCAATCCCACATCTGGCAACATCCGTGCACACAATAGATGTCTAGGCTCCAGGAGAGCTCCAAATGAGAACAACCAACAGCCTCCCCCAGCAGACAGGGCTGACAGCTACCGTGACTTCATCTCTACAGAGGACCTCAAATCTGCAATCAAATTAACATCCACCAGGACTCTGACACACATCCCCAAAGCAGCTCGCCCTCAAGCTGCTAGCAAATTCACTGACCTTCTGAAGAAAGTCAACGATGCTCCTTCAAACAACAGATCCTGGCACAACTTGCTGCTTTTTGGCAATGCCTGTTTGGCTGTCCCACCAAGGAGGGACAAGTCACTAGCAACGCATGTTATTAGGGCAATAAATGCATTCCCAAGGGATGACAACCTCGTCCGTCTCCCCCCTAGGGCGACAAACACCCGCCGGGCAAATGCCAACAACAGGACACCCGACACCTCAAAAATCAGAGCCCAAATTAGCAAAAAAATAGAAGAGGGTAATACTATTGGAGCTTTGAGACTTATAACCAGTGAGGATACCATCGCTCCCAAGGACGTCAGCACGGCACAAGCTCTGAAGGACAAACATCCACCCAGGGCTCCCAGTACCAACATTGACCTCCCTGACATTGCAGCAGGCGAAGAACATCTAACCTTACAGGATGCTGATGTGTATAAAGCTGCTATGTCATTTCCACAGGGTTCAGCAGGAGGTTTCACTGGTTTAAGGCCTCAACACTTAAAACAAATACTCAATCCAGCACTTGGTGAGGTTTCAGAGAGGCTGCTGTCTGAACTCACCAAATTTTCCAACCTGTGCCTGGCTGGCGGTGTCCCAGAGGCCATCAGACCCTTTTTCTTTGGTGCCTCATTGTGTGCCCTCCGCAAAAAGGATGGCGGAATCAGGCCCATTGCAGTGGGTAACACCCTTCGGCGCCTAGTCGCCAAGGCTGCAGTAAGAAGGGTGAGTCAAGAGGCTGCTGCAATGCTGAAACCAACTCAGCTCGGTTTCGGCGTTCAACAGGGCTGTGAAGCAGCTGCCCACGCAGCACGAGTATATATCAAAAACATGTCCTATGAAAAAGCCTTGGTCAAATTGGACTTTGCCAATGCTTTCAACTCAGTCAGAAGGGATGCTGCTCTCCAAGCAGTTTATAGAAACTTCCCTTCCCTTTATCCCTTCATAGAATCGTGTTATAGTGTGACTTCAAAACTATTGTTTGGGGACCATGAAATTGACTCGTGTGAGGGCGTGCAACAGGGGGACCCTCTCGCCCCCTTTCTATTTTGTTTGGTCATCAAGGAAGTCACGGAGGCACTCTCCAGCGAGCTCAATATCTGGTTCCTGGACGACGGTACCCTGGCTGGGACAACAGAGTCTCTCCTGGAGGACATCAGTAAAATTAAAGACATGGGAGAAAGCCTGGGCCTTTCTTTAAACCCCACCAAATGTGAAATAGTTTCTACCAATCAACAGTTGATACAGAATATTAGTACCATTTTACCAGGAGCACGAGCCATTGATCCAGCCAATAGCACTCTCCTCGGTGCTCCTCTTGGGTCCAATGCCATCGATCTGGTCCTAGGAAAAAAAGTCTCAGACCTCCGGACGATGGAAAGCAGGATGAAAGACATTGACACACACGATGCCTTTTACCTACTCACCAGGTGCCTGTCAACGCCAAAACTTATCTATTTTCTGAGATGCTCCCCAGCCTTCAGCAGTCCAAAACTCAAGGAATATGACTCTCTCCTGAAGGCCATGCTAGAGAGTGTATTGAATCTTTCCCTTGACGATGGACAGTGGTTGCAAGCCTCACTTCCGGTCAGGCTTGGAGGGCTAGGAGTACGCAGATCCTCCCAGATTGCTCTACCAGCTTTCCTATCCTCTTCCATTGCATCAAACGAGTTGATAAGACAAATTCTTCCTGACACCCTCAGTGACTCAGCAGGAATAGAAGACCCTAGCTATGTCAGTGCCATCACCGAATGGGAGACTCTTGCTGCTCCAGCACCAAACCCTAGTGCAGCACTGGCTCACAAACAGTCAAGCTGGGATAGCCCAATTGCTGAAAAGGTGCTTGCCAACATGCTCAGGGCTGCAACATCAGATAGGGAGATTGCCCGTCTCCAGGCTGTGAGTGCACCTCACTCCGGGGACTTCCTCCAAACAGTTCCCATATCGGCAATGGGAACGCGACTCGACCCTAAGACCCTCCGTATTGCAGTGGCTCTGCGCCTTGCTGCCCCAATTCACACAGAATATATGTGTATTTGCGGCGAAGTGCAAGCAGACCAATACGGTCTACATGGTCTTAACTGTTCCAAAACCAAGGGCTGGCATGCAAGACACAACGAGGTCAACGACATCATTAAGAGAACCCTTGCTACAGCTGGATGCCCTGCCGAGAGGGAGCCACGATCACTTGCAGCAAACAATACCCACAACCCAGCAAACCGCCCCGAACGGGATCACCATCTATCCTTGGAAGAATGGCAAGCTCTTAGCATGGGACTATACCTGTGTGTCCACACTGGCTGACACCTATATCCATCACAGTGTGGGGCGACAGGGAGGAGCTGCTGACCACAGGGAGGAGTACAAGATCAGCAAGTACAGGGACATTAGCCAACAGTATCAATTTGTCCCAGTGGGATCGGAGACCTTGGGATCATGGGGAAAAAATGCCACACGTTTCCTTAAAGAATTGGGTTCCAGACTCATCGACACCACCAGGGACCCAAGGGCAGCCACTTTCATGTTCCAGCGCCTCAGCGTCGCCATCCAGAGGGGAAATGCTTGCTGCATACTTGGCTCACGTCCAGCCTCGGAGGAGCTGGAGGAAATTCATCATCTTTGATACATTGTGCCATTGTATTCATGTTTATGTTTTTTTCTGTAAATGTATTTTGTTTATTAATAAATGTTCACATAGAATAATAAACATATAGGGGGTGGTAGGAGAAGAAAATATTCAAACAGCTCCGGGGAGAACCTTGAGTTTTCTCTGAGGTACGTTTATTGTCTTCTCTGAGGATGAGGGTCCCCATTCCAGCTATAGAGGTGGTACTTCCCTATATATTATAAAAAAAATATATATATATACATATATATATATATATACATATATATATATATATATATATATATATATATATATATATATATATATATATATATATATATATATATATATATATATATATATATATATATATATATATATATATATATATATATATAGGTGGGGTCCACCTCTGGTGTAAATTGTATATATATATATATATATATATATATATATATATATATATATATATATATATATATATTAAGCATATATATATGCTTAAAAATTCGCAAACAGGCGAAATTATTTACAAACATTGTCTCTACGTCCACAGCAGTGCTTGAACCTGCTAACTCTGTATCAGAGTCCACAGTACTTTACCACTGAGCTAGACCCAAGATAAGTATGGGCGCTTAGCCTAAACTAAGTGATGTTGCCCCATACCCCCGGGCACCAAGCTCGTTTTGAAAGTTATTTCATCGAATCCTGCCACATGAAGTAAACGACGAATGAGATTTGAAATGCTTTTGAGGTAGAGACATTGTTTATAAATAATTTCGCCTGTTTGCGAATTGTTAAGCATTTCAGATCTCTTTCGTTGTCCTCTGCATGTGGCAGGATTCGAAGAAATAAGTGTCATAACGAGCTTGGTGCCCGGGGGTATGGGGTAACATCGCTTAGTCTAGGCTAAGCGCCCATACTTATCTTGGGTCTAGCTCAGTGGTAAAGTACTCTGGACTCTCACGCAGAGCTAGCAGGTTCGAGTATTCTGTGGGCGTACAGACAATGTTTTATATATATATATATATATATATATATATATATATATATATATATATATATATATATATATATATATATATATATATATATATATATATATATATATGTATGCATATATAGAGTGCAAAATTAATGCAAGTGCAAAACTTGCGATTTTGGCTTAAATAGGAACGCACTTCTTACCGAAAAGGGGCAAACGAAAATTTTGAATGCAATAATATTACAAAAATCATTCTTTACCTAACAAAAAAAATATATCTCTTTGTGTTTGTTCATTATTAAATTATTGTAAACTTATATAAAATATGTTTAATTGGATTATGCTAGATTAAATTCCGCTTGCTATAATAAGTTTAGGTAAGTTTCCTAAGGTACTTTTGGTAAAAAATAATTAATTTTTATATTAACATAAATGAAGAAAATATATCTTTGAATATATAAGAGAAAATTTGAGATATTATTTAATTTAGGATTTTATTTTAAATGAGTTCTTTCTAATTATCGAGTTTTCCGTATTCGGCGCGACATATATATATATATATATATATATATATATATATATATATATATATATATATATATATATATATATATATATATATGCAAGATATTCGCGAGAGCAGGCGCGAAATATACACAAACACTGATCTCTGGCAGAAGGAGACTCGAACCTACGAACCTTGGAACAAGGTACGCAGTGCTATACCAAACTCACCACACTGGACCAATACCTTGGAGTCCAGCTTGCGCTAGACTTTGATCCAAGGCAGCCAGCTTTCAGGGAGAAGGCTTACAGCTTTTCATCTCATCACCTGCATGCATCAGCCTTACTAGAGATTTTAACAATGCAAGGAATTCGCGAGAGCAGGCGAAATATACACAAACACTGATCTCTGGCTGAAGGAGACTCGAACCTACGAACCTTGGAACAAGGTACGCAGTGCTATACCAAACTCACCACACTGGACCAATACCTTGGAGTCCAGCTTGCGCTAGACTTTGATCCAAGGCAGCCAGCTTTCAGGGAGAAGGCTTACAGCTTTTCATCTCATCCCCTGCATGCATCAGCCTTACTAGAGATTTTAAAATGCAATGAAATCGCGAGAGCAGGCGAAATATACACAAACACCGATCTCTGGCTGAAGGAGACTCAAAGTCTAGCGCAAGCTGGACTCCAAGGTATTGGTCCAGTGTGGTGAGTTTGGTATAGCACTGCGTACCTTGTTCCAAGGTTCGTAGGTTCGAGTCTCCTTCAGCCAGAGATCAGTGTTTGTGTATATTTCGCCTGCTCTCGCGAATTCCTTGCATTGTTAAAATCTCTAGTAAGGCTGATGCATGCAGAGGATGAGATGAAAAGCTGTAACCCTTCTCCTTGAAAGCTGGCTACCTTGGATCAAAGTCTAGTGCAAGCTGGACTCCAAGGTTTTGGTCCAGTGTGGTCAGTTTGGTATAGTACTGCGTATCTTGTTCCAAGGTTCGTAGGTTCGAGTCTCCTTCAGCCAGAGATCAGTGTTTATATATATATATATATATATATATATTTCATATATATATATATTTCATATATATATATATATATATATATATATATATATATATAGCATATATATATATATTTCATATATATATATATATATATATATATATATATATAGATATCATATATATATATATATAATATATATATATATATATATTGAATATATATATATATATATGCAATAAGATCACAGTAAACAGGTGATTTTAAAATATGCAAAACAACCACTGTGAAAGAGTAGTGAAATTCCAAGCACTATCCTGACTACTCACATTGTCAAGGAACTCTGAAAGTAATACATCAAAGGAAGGCAATTAAAGGGCTTAGACTACAACTCACAGTCAACCCCCATAACAAAGAAATACCTGACGCGCGACAATACCGGACTCAAAAGAAAAGAGGAACAATGCAGTGGGTCCGCTGGTCCAACTAGACAGGTCCTCACGACATCCCACTAACAAAATATTCTACCCAAGAAATAAGGTTTATTATTTGTTCAATGTATTATTAAACTCTAACCAAATATTATTAATTATAAATGAGTCTAATTTATATAAGCCTAAGGAAATATTCATATTATTTTCAAAACTGCTTTTTATGAAACAAGATTCAATTATATTTCTGTCAACCATGGACTTGCTTGATACAACTTTCTCAACTTTTTGAAAATCAATTGGATGGTTAAAATCTCACATGAATAAATAGAGCATTGGAATCTTGTCCAGTTCTAATGTTATATTTATGTTGTTTTAATCTAAGTTCGAGATTTTCACCAGTTTGACCGTAATAAACTTTATCGCAAATTTTACAAGGAATCTTATAGACACATCCGTCAGCATTTTGGGGGGAATTCTTTATCTGAAGTTTTTTTTACTGTATCAAGATTTTTAAATACAACTTTAATATTAAAAGTCTTAAGAAGAGAAGGCATATCAACCAAGTTTTCATGGTAAGGGAGAACCAACATGTTTTTAGTTGAGTAAGGCTAGTTGTCCTTTTTTGGATTGTAAAAAGTATTTTTAGCAATTTTAAGAGATTTATCAATTACGTTTCTTGGGTATTTCAAATCATTAGCTATTTCATAAATTTTGGATATTTCCTCATCTATGAACTCTGGACTACAAAAACGCAAAGCTCTCAAAACCATTGATGAGAAAATAGACAGTTTAATGTGAAGAATAACAGTGTACATAGGAACAGTTATTTGTAGGTTTTCTGTAAATTTTAAAATTGAATTCATTATTACCCTTAATAATTAAAACATCTAGAAAAGGCAATGAGTTATTTTCCTCAAACTCAGCAGTAAAGTTTAAAGAATGGGCTAAGCTATTTAATTTTCCAAGGATATGATGTATATTTACATTCTTGGGAATAAGACACAAATTATCATCAACATAGCTGAACCATTTAGCTCTATTAGGGAGGATTGTGTTAAGCAGCCTTGTTTCAAAAAATTCCAAGTATAGGTTACTAAGAACAGGTGAAAGAAGATTTCCCATTGCCGTACCAAAGTTCTGAGTTGTTTTGTATATTCTGAAATCACCTGTTTACTGTGATCTTATTGCCTGTCAATCCCAAAACTTACCTACTTTCTGAGATGCTCCCCAGCCTTCAGCAGTCCAAAGCTCAAGGAATATGACTCTCTCCTTAAAACCATGCTAGAGAGTGTATTGAATCTTTCCCTTGAAGATGAACAGAGGTTGCAAGCCTCATTTCCGGTCAGGCTTGGAGGGCTAGGAGTACGCAGATCCTCCCAGATTGCTCTAGCAGCTTTCCTATCCTCTTCCATAGCATCAAACGAGTTGATAAGACAAATTCTTCCTGATACCCTTAGTGACTCAGCAGGAATAGAAGACCCTAGCTATGCCAGTGCCATCACTAAATGGGAGAGACTCTTGCTGCTCCAGCACCAAACCCTAGTGCAGCACTGGCTCACAAACAGTCAAGCTGGGATGGCCCGATCGCTGAGAAGGTGCTTGCTATCATGCTCAGGGCTGCAACATCAGATAGGGAGATTGTTTGGTAAGACACATATGTAACAGTTAGGTATCTTTATTTCGAAACGTTTCGCCTACACAGTAGGCTTCTTCAGTCGAGTACAGGAAAGTTGATAGAAGCAGAAGAGACTTGAAGACGATGTAATCAGTCCATCACCCTTAAAGTTTTGAGGTGGTCAGTCCCTCAGTCTAGAGAAGAGCATTGTTTCATAGTCTGAAACAATATGGAGTTGAAGTAAAAGCAAAGCAAAGCAAACAAGTTCAGGTAAGATCCCAATGGGATGAGCGGGGAAGATGGGACAGATGAAGAATAGCTCTGGAGAGGAGTGTTCTTAGTCAGAGAAACAGAGCCAGGGCTTAACCCAGCAGCTAAGGCGATCGTGGGGCAGACTTGAGAACAGGAATAGCAGGGACTGTTGCATCGAACTTGTGGTAGTTGAGGTCTTGAATCTTGAGTACCTGGCAGCAGGCTAGGTCACATCAGAAGGTAAAACACATGGGAATTATAGGAGTAATTGAGGAGGCAGGTTAGCAATGGAGCCATTTACGAATTTTTTGAAGCTGCTCCTAGATAGGTGGTATAGTTTAGCCTTGTTACTGAAGGTGAAACGTAGAGGCTTGATGAACTCAAGAACTTGGGTGAGTGTGAAGTGAAGAGGTGATTCACATGCATACTTGACTGCTCCAGCACCGAGGCTTTTGTAGAGTTCAGTACAGGTCATGGTGTCAGTATTTGAAGGAGAAGTGTAAAAGGTAAGGTTTTCCCATGAGGGTTTACTGGAGTCGTCGTTATCTTCCTCTTCTGGAGTGGATTCATTGGGAGAATCTACAATGGTGGTAGCAGGTGACTGAGGGAAGACACGAGCAGCTGTAAGGTGTAATGGTTGTGTAACAGCAGGCTGGGAGAGGTCGGAGACGGTGGTTGAGGCAACATGATCAACGTTGTCAGCGGTGGAAGTGGTTATAGAAGTTACAGGAGCAGTTGCTTGGGCAGGAGACAGGTCTGCAGGTGCAGTAAAGTTCAGGACGTTGGGAAGGATCTTGAGGATGTCTGCTGAAGGTGTGAAGTCCGGAAAATTGAAGGCTGGCATGTTGTTCAGACGGAATAGTTCGTTAATAGTGGTGTTGAAAGTGCCGGGGTTTGCTGCGTTTGCAAGGTGTGCATACACCATGCAGTACAGCACCTTGGAGGAATCTCCGTCTGGGAGTGGAGAGAGGGAGTTGCTGGGCGATGGTGCCTGTAGATTAGCGTGTAGAGTCTTGGTGGTGTCGATTTGTGGTTTGGTTATTGCAGCAAATACTGTAAGGAAAATGCGGTAACATTCATCGACAACTGGGACCTCTTCTATGGCAGAAATGACATGTATGCCAGGGATGGCGTTCACTTATCTAGGTGTGGGGTGGGAGCACTGGCCAACGCAGTGGAGGGAGGTGTTAGGTCTTTAAACTAGGAATAGTTAGTGGTATGGGTTTTGGCGGGAAAACTGTGAAGTCTCAGGGTAGAAACATGATTACTAGGAGAACTAGTAATAGGCAAAATGAGGTGGATATTGGAAAGACAGTGGCACTAATTGACATGAACAGTAATAGGTTTAGTGGAATAACAGAAAGGAGCAGGAAGGGTAAAGAGAGAGGAGGGTCTTTAAGTATTTATTACACAAATAGTCGCAGTGCTAGGAATAAGATGGACGAGTTGAGACTATGTAAAGTAAAAGGACACAAGTGCAACTAATGTGACATTTATTGTGGCAACGTTTCGCTCTCCAGGAGCTTTATCAAGCCATTAATGGCTTGATAAAGCTCCTGGAGAGCGAAACGTTGCCACAATAAATGTCACATTAGTTGCACTTGTGTCCTTTTACTTTACATATTGTCGGTAATTCTACCAACTTTATTACGAGTTGAGACTAGTTGCTAGTGCAGGTAACATAGATGTATTTGCCATTACTGAGACGTGGTTTAATTCAAAAAGTAGGGATATGCCTGCAGAATGTCACATTCAGGGTTTTAAATTGTTCCAAGGAGATAGAAGTATCGGGAAGGGGGGTAGGGTGGCATTGTATGTCCGATATCGCTTGAACTGTTGCATAAAAACGGGTATTATGTCTGAAGTAACACATACAGAGTCTGTTTGGATAGAATTTTCAGAGGGGTATGAAAAATTAATTTTAGGTGTGATATAAAATCCCCCAAATTTAGATAGGGACAAGGGGAGACTACTATGGGAGGAAATTCTTAGGGCCACAAGGCACGATAATGTAGTAATTCTAGGAGACTTTAACTTTAGTCATATTGATTGGAATTTCTTGACTGGGAATTTAGAATCATACGACTTCTTAGAAGTAGTTCAGGATTGTTTTCTGAAGCAGTTTGTGACAGAACCTACAAGGGGTAATAACCTGCTTGACTTAGTTCTGGCAAACAATGAATCCCTTGTTAATAATTTAGAAGTTTCAGAGGAACTGGGTGCTAGCGACCACAAATCAATTACATTTAGAATTGAATGGAAGTATGATAGTAGGGATAACTCAGTAACAGTCCCAGATTTTCGCTTAGCAGATTACGATGGGCTTAGAGAACACTTATCATTTGTTGACTGGGGTAACGAAGAGAGCTATCAATATGACAGTTTTCTGAACACAATACATGCTGCTCAAAGAACGTTTATCCCTTATAAAGAAATTAGATCAAATAGAAATGACCCAAAATGGATGAATAATAGGCTGAAATATCTACTAGGGCATAAGAAAGGAATTTAAAGGCGTATCAAAAGAGGCGAGGGTCATCTTATGAATCAGTATATTGACATTAAGAGGGACATTAAAAAGGGGATAAGAAAAGCTAAAAGGGACTATGAAATTAAAGTTGCTAGGGATTCTAAAACTAACCCAAAAAGTTTTTTCCAGGTATATAGAACAAAAGTCAGAGATAAGATAGGTCCCCTTAAAAATAACTATGGGCATCTTACTGATAAAGAGAATGAAATGTGCTCGATTTTAAATAATTATTTTCTCTCGGTTTTTAAACAGGAAGACACTAACAATATTCCGGTAATCAATTTTTATAATGGGCCAGAAGAAGATAAATTATGTAACATCACAGTCACTAGTGAAATGGTTGTGAAGCAGATAGACCGACTGAAGCAAAATAAGTCACCGGGACCTGATGAGGTTTTTTCAAGGGTTCTAAAGAAATGCAAAATGGAAGTCTGTGAACCATTAACTAATATTTTTAATTTATCTCTTCAAACAGGTGTAGTGTCTGATATGTGGAAGATGGCTAATGTAATTCCTATTTTTAAAACAGGGGACAAGTCGTTACCGTCAAATTACCGTCCAATAAGCCTGACCTCAATTGTAGGCAAATTACTAGAGTCAATTATAGCTCAAATTATAAGAAGCCATCTCGATAAGCATAGCTTGATTAATGATACTCAGCATGGATTCACAAGAGGCCGGTCTTGTCTAACTAATTTATTAACTTTCTTCAGTAAAACTTTTGAGGCTGTTGACCACGATAAAGAATTTGATATTATTTACTTAGATTTTAGTAAGGCATTTGATAGAGTTCCGCACCAAAGACTGTTGAAGAAAGTAGCAGCTCATGGCATTGCGGGAAGGGTGCTCTCGTGGATCGAATCATGGCTCACACACAGGAAGCAGAGAGTGTCCATAAATGGGGTTAAATCCGAGTGGGGATCAGTAACAAGTGGCGTTCCACAGGGATCAGTCTTGGGCCCGTTGTTGTTTATAATATATATCAATGATCTTGATGAGGGAATTACTAGTGATATGAGTAATTTCGCCGATGACACGAAGATAGGTAGGATAATTGATTCAAACGTAGATGTTAGGGAACTTCAGGAGGATTTAGACAAACTCTACTCTTGGTCAGAAAAGTGGCAGATGCAGTTCAATGTAGATAAATGCAAGGTTCTGAAGCTCGGGAGTGTCTATAACCCTAGCACTTATAAGCTAAATAATGTAGAACTTAGCCATACAGATTGCGAAAAGGACTTGGGGATTATGGTAAGCAGCAACCTTAAACCAAGACAGCAGTGCCTAAGCGTACGTAATAAGGCAAATAGATTAGTGGGATTTATATCAAGAAGTGTAAGCAACAGAAGTCCAGAGGTCATACTGCAGCTTTATACATCATTAGTCAGGCCTCACCTAGATTATGCAGCTCAATTCTGGTCTCCATATTACAGAATGGACATAAATTCGTTAGAAAACATTCAGCGTAGGATGACTAAATTAATACATTGCATTAGAAATCTTCCTTATGAAGAAAGATTGAAGACTCTTAAGTTACATTCGCTTGTTAGACGAAGAATGAGGGGAGACCTGATCGAAGTGTAAAAGTGGAAGACAGGTATTAATAAAGGGGATATTAACAAGGTCTTGAGGATATCTCTCCAAGAGAGAACCCGCAGTAATGGATTTAAATTAGATAAGTTTAGATTTAGAAAGGACATAGGAAAGTATTGGTTTGGAAATAGGGTAGTTGATGAGTGGAACAGTCTGCCTAGTTGGGTTATTGAGGCTAGGAATTTGGGTAGTTTCAAATTTAGGTTGGATGGGTGCATGAGTGGGAGGGGTTGGATTTGAGTGGGACTTGCACATCGGAGCTTGTTTCTTGGGTGGCATTGAAAATTGGTTTGATCAAATGTTTGTTAGTGGGATGAATTGTAAAGGACCTGCCTAGTATATGCCAACAGGCCTGCTGCAGTGTTCCTCCTTTCTTATGTTCTTATGTATGTTCTTATGTCCTTTACAATTCATCCAACTAACAAACATTTGACCAACCCAATTTTCAATGATACCCAAGAAATAAGCTCTGATGTGCAAGTCCCACTCAAATCCAACCCCTCCCACTCATGTATTTATCCAACCTAAATTTGAAACTACCCAAAGTCCTAGCCTCAATAACCCAACTAGGTAGACTGTTCCACTCATCAACTACCCTATTTCCAAACCAATACTTTCCTATGTCCTTTCTAAATCTAAACTTATCTAATTTAAATCCATTACTGCGGGTTCTCTCTTGGAGAGATATCCTCAAGAAATTGTTAATATCCCCTTTATTAATACCTATCTTCCACTTATACACTTCGATCAGGTCTCCCCTCATTCTTCGTCTAACAAGTGAATGTAACTTAAGAGTCTTCAATCTTTCTTCATAAGGAAGATTTCTAATGCTATGTATTAATTTAGTCATCCTAAGCTGAATGTCTTCTAACGAGTTTATGTCCATTCTGTAATATGGAGACCAGAATTGAGCTGCATAATCTAGGTGAGGCCTTACTTATGATGTATAAAGCTGCAGTATGACCTCTGGACTTCTGTTGCTTACACTTCTTGATATAAATCCCAGTAATCTATTTGCCTTATTAATTACGCTTAGGCATTGCTGTCTTGGTTTAAGGTTGCTGCTTACCATAACCCCCAAGTCCTTTTCGCAATCTCTATGGCTAAGTTCTATATTATTTAACTAATAAGTGCTAGGGTTATGGACACTCCCGAGCTTCAGAACATTGCATTTATCTACATTGAACTGCATCTGCCACTTTTCTGACCAAGAGTAGAGTTTGTCTAAATCCTCCTGAAGTTCCCTAACATCTACGTTTGAATCAATTATCCTACCTATCTTCGTGTCATCGGCGAATTTGCTCATATCACTAGTAATTCCTTCATCAAGATCATTGATATATATTATAAACAACAACAGGCCCAAGACTGATCCCTGTGGAACGCCACTTATTACTGATCCCCACTCGGATTTAACCCCATTTATGGACACTCTCTGCTTCCTGTCTGTGAGCCATGATTCGATCCACGAGTGCACCCTTCCCCCAATGCCATGAACTGCTACTTTCTTCAACAGTCTTTGGTGCGGAACTCTATCAAATGCCTTACTAAAATCTAAGTAAATAATATCAAATTCTTTATCGTGGTCAACAGCCTCAAAAGCTTTACTGAAGAAAGTTAATAAATTAGTTAGACAAGACCGGCCTCTTGTGAATCCATGCTGAGTATCATTAATCAAGCTATGCTTATCGAGATGGCTTCTTATAATCTCAGCTATAATTGACTTTAGTAATTTGCCTACAATTGAGGTCAGGCTTATTGGGCGGTAATTTGACGGTAACGACTTGTCCCCTGTTTTAAAAATAGGAATTACATTAGCCATCTTCCACATATCAGACACTACACCTGTTTGAAGAGATAAATTAAAAATATTAGTTAATGGTTCACAGACTTTTATTTTGCATTCCTTAAGAACCCTTGAAAAAACCTCTCAGGACCCGGTGACTTATTTTGCTTCAGTCGGTCTATCTGCTTCACAACCATTTCACTAGTGACTGTGATGTTACATAATTTATCTTCTTCTGGCCCACTATAAAAATTAATTACCGGAATATTATTAGTGTCTTCCTGTGTAAAAACAGAGAGAAAATAATTATTTAAAATCGAGCACATTTCATTCTCTTTGTCAGTAAGTTGCCCATAGTTATTTTTAAGGGGACCTATCTTATCTCTGACTTTTGTTCTATATACCTGGAAAAAACTTTTTGGGTTAGTTTTAGAATCCCTAGCAACTTTAATTTCATAGTCCCTTTTAGCTTTTCTTATCCCCTTTTTAATGTCCCTCTTAATGTCATTATACTGATTCATAAGATGACCCTCGCCTCTTTTGATACGCCTATAAATTCCTTTCTTATGCCCTAGTAGATATTTCAGCCTATTATTTATCCATTTTCGGTCATTTCTATTTGATCTAATTTCTTTGTAAGGGATAAACGTTCTCTGAGCAGCATGTATTGTGTTCAGAAAACTGTCATATTGATAGCTCTCTTCGTTACCCCAGTCAACAGATGATAAGTGTTCTCTAAGCCCATCGTAATCTGCTAAGCGAAAATCTGGGACTGTTACTGAGTTATCCCTACTATCATACTTCCATTCAATGCTAAATGTAATTGATTTGTGGTCGCTAGCACCCAGTTCCTCTGAAACTTCTAAATTATTAACAAGGGATTCGTTGTTTGCCAGAACTAAGTCAAGCAGGTTATTACCCCTTGTAGGTTCTGTCACAAACTGCTTCAAAAAACAATCCTGAACAACTTATAAGAAGTCGTATGATTCTAAATTCCCAGTCAAGAAATTCCAATCAATATGACTAAAGTTAAAGTCTCCTAGAATTACTACATTATCGTGCCTTGTGGCCCTAACAATTTCCTCCCATAGTAGTCTCCCCTTGTCCTTATCTAAATTTGGGGGACGGTATATCACACCTAAAATTAATTTTTCATGCCCCTCTGAAAATTCTATCCAAACAAACTCTGTATGTGTTACTTCAGACTTAATACCCGTTTTTATGCAACAGTTCAAGCGATCTCGGACAAACAATGCCACCCCACCCCCTTTCCGACACTTCTATCTACTTGGAACAATTTAAAACCCTGGATGTGACATTCTGCAGGCATGTCCCTACTTTTTTAATTAAACCACGTCTCAGTAATGGCAAATAAATCTATGTTACCTGCACTAGCAACTAGTCTCAACTCGTCCATCTTATTCCTAGCACTGCGACTATTTGTGTAATAAATATTTAAGGACCCTCCTCTCTCTTTACCCTTCCTGCTCCTTTCTTTTTTTCCACTAAACCTATTACTGTTCTTGTCAATTAGTGCCACTGGCTTTCCAATATCCACCTCATTTTGCCTATTACTAGTTCTCCTAGTACTCATATTACTACCCTGCGACTTCACAGTTTTCCCGCAAAAACCCATACCACTAACTATTCCTAGTTTAAAGACCTAACAGCTCCCTCCACTGCGTTGGCCAGTGCTCCCACCCCACACGTAGATAAGTGAACCCAATCCCTGGCATACATGTCATTTTTGCCATAGAAGAGGTCCCAGTTGTCAATGAATGTTACCACATTTTCCTTACAGTATTTGTCCAGCCAGCAATTGACACCAATTGCTCTGGACAACCATTCATTTCCAACTCCTCTCCTTGGCAAAATGCCACATATGACAGGTTTCCCACCCTTCCTCCTAATTATCTCTATTGCTGACCTATACCTGCTAATCAGGTCCTCACTCCTACGTCTGCCAACATCGTTGCCTCCAGCACTGAGACAGATAATAGGATTGCTCCCATTACCTCTCATGATGTCACCCAGACGGCTAACAATATCCTTCATCCTAGCCCCAGGAAAACACACTCTCTGCCTCCTACTTCTATCCTTCAAGCAGAATGCCCTATCCATGTACCTAATCTGGCTATCCCCAACAACAACAATGTTTTTATCTTCCTTGGCGTCGTCCGTCGTGATGCTCCGAGTAGTCGACTCACATTCGCCAGGTAGCATTACACCACTTGTAGAATTCGTCAAGACGTTCTCGATGGTCTTCATTGGGGTTTCTATGGATGTCTTACTCACGTCTGCCAATGCTTCTTTGGTGCTCGTTGTGGCATTCCCAGTAGAATACTCACATTCGTCAGGTAGCACCGAGAATGGGTTGGAAGTTTCCACTGTAGTCTTCTGGTTTCTCGTTGTTTCTGCCTCTCCAACCGTTTTCTTGATCTTCAGCTTGGTTCCATGTTGCCCGGCCACTGACCAAGCTCCCCTCTTAACTTGGGGACTCACAACAGGAGGATTACTACGAATCCTCTTGTTCTCCTCCGTTAATCGCCGTATCTCCATCTTAGCAACTCTGAGCTCTTCTCTCAGCTGCTGGTAAAGTTGCTCAAGAGAGGGCATCCTGGTTCAGATTCACAGAGAGCACACAAACAGGTCTTCACAGAGCTAAGTACACGTCACCACTGACAATAGACACCACTGTCACTAGACAATAAAATCTCAAGGTGGATTTAGTTATTTTTTGGGAAGGAGAGAGAGAGAGAGGGGAGGGGGATTAATCGCCTGTCCACGAATGGCTCCAACTTCATAAGATCATAAGAAAGAAGGAACACTGCAGCAGGCCTACTGGCCCATGCGAGGCAAGTCTTTGTCAATCCCCTGCTTAGACCAATGGCCCACCCAGTCAGGTCACCTCTACTTAAGGAAGGAGCACGGCTTTTGACTCAGTAGCAACAGCTAGTCAGGTGATAAATTAGACACATGTGCAACTCTTCGGTATCTTTACTGAGGAAACGTTTCGCCACACAGTGGCTTCATCAGTCCATACATAGGAGAAACTTGAAGAACAGGAGGAGAATGAGGTAATCAGTCCCTCAACCTTGAGTCGATGTGTTCAGTCTATGAATCTTCAAGATTGATGGACTGAACACATCGACTCAAGGTTGAGGGACTGATTGCCTCATTCTCCTCCTGTTCTTCAAGTTTCTCCTATGTATGGACTGATGAAGCCACTGTGTGGCGAAACGTTTCCTCAATAAAGATACCGAAGAGTTGCACATGTGTCTAATTTATCAACATGTCGGTTCTCTGAACCATTCATCTACAAAGCTAGTCAGGTCCAACTCACACCCACCCACACCTTCTCATGTATTTATCTAACCTATTTATAAAACTACACAACGTCTTAGCTTCTATGACGGTATTCGGGAGTTTGTTCCACTCATCCATAACTCCATTACCAAACCAGTGCTTTCCTATATCCTTCCTGAAACTGAATGTTTTCAATTTAAAACCATTGCTGCTAGTCCTGTCTAGGACAAATATTTTTAGCACACTATTTACATCCCCTTTATTCTTTCCTATTTTCCATTTGTACACATCAATCACATCCCACCTAAATCTACGCCTTTCGAGAGAGTGCAGATTCAGGGCCCTCAACCTATCCTCATAGGGAAGGTTCCTGATACATGGGATCAACTTTGTCATCCTCCTTTGTACATTTTCCAGATCATTTATATCCATTCTGTAATACGGTTACCATAACTGTGAAGCATAATCAAAATGAGGCCTAACCAAGGATATGTAGAGTTGAAGAACAGCCTGAAGATTTCTATTATTTATGTTTCTTGATATGAAGCTAAGGATTCTATTAGCGTTATTGCGAACGCTTATGCACTGTTGTCTTGGTTTCAGGTTACTGTTAACCTGAACTTCTAAATCCTTTTCGCAATGAGTAATATTAAGATCTACATTATTTAGTTTATATGTGAAATGTTATTATCCTTTCCAACATTTAGAATTTTGGATTTGTCTATATTAAACTGCATCTGCCACTTCTCCGACCATTGCATCAGTCTATTCAAATCATCCTGGAGTGCTCTAATGTCCTCATTAGAATGAACTGGACGGCCTATTTTGGTGTCATCAGCAAATTTGCTTATGTTGCTATTTATTCATTCATCTATGTCATTTATGTAAATTGTGAACAACAAGGGGCCCAACACTGACCCCTGTGGAGCACCGTTTGTGATGTGCCCCCATTCTGATTTCTTTCCATTTATGTAAACACTGTGCTGCCTATTTGTCAACCATGTCTGTGCCCAGAAAAAAATTTCTCCTATTCCGTGTGCCTTAAGAGTAACTCAGGTGTGAAATTTTCAGTACTTACTTGCTCTCAGTTTTTACCCAGGAAGATACTAGCGAAATTCGAGAAATAATAGATTATGTAGAACAGGGCGATAATAAACTATGTACGATTGCGGTAACTAGTGATATGGTTCTCAGACAGAAAATAAAAACCTAACAAATCCCCAGGCCCTGTTGAATTGTTTGTAAGAGTTTTAAAGGAATATAAAGAGGAACTTAGCAAACCTTTGGCTAATCTTTTCAATATATCACTTCAAACTGGCATAGTGCCATGTAAGTGGAAAATGGCAAATGTAATTCCTATTTACAAGGCAGGTGACAGATCCTTAGCCTTGAACTATAGGCTAATAACCCTTACCTCCACAGTGGGAAAAATTTATGGAATCAATAATTGCCTCGGCAATTCATAGCCATCTTGAAAGGCATAAACTGATTAATGAATCTCAGCACGGTTTTGCAAAGGGGGCGTTCCTGTCTTACGAATTTACTCACTTTTTTTTACTAAGGTATTTGAGGAGATAGATCATGGTATTGAATATGATATAGTGTATATGGACTTCATTAGCTATTGAGTAAACTTAAGTGGGCCTATCTTGTCCCTAATCTTACTTCTGTATACCTGAAAGAACCCTATTGGGTAAGTCTTTAGTCCCTTGCAACCTTAGCCTCATAATCCCTTTTAGCTTTTCTTATTCCTTTTTTTTTATTTCTCTTTATAACTGAAAATATTGATTTCTTAACTGCCGATCCTCTCCTTTGATACGCCTATATATGCCTCTCTTTTGACCAATGAGATGTTTTAATCTATTGTTCATCCATTTGGGATCCATTTTGTTAGATCTAATTTTTCTACTCAGAACAAAATTGTCTGGGCAGCTAGAACTATGCTCTGAAAAATGCCATATTGGCAACCAACACCACCAACCTGACCCATAGTCATTTCATCCCAATTTAGCCCACCCAGGTAGTTTCTCAGTTCCATGAAATCGGCCAAGCTGAAGTTTGGGACAGAGACTTGATTGCATGATACGTTGAAACTAAGTGATTTGTGATCGCTTTCCCCAAGCTCATCATTAACCTCAAGATTATTAATTTGTGATTCTTTGCTGTCAAGAACCAAGGCAAGCAGGTTGTTAGTGGCGATGAATGTCAGAGATAATTTAAATTGCTGAGTTAGACAAGATATAAGATTGGAAACATTGGACACAGAACATGTTTGGCTACAGTTTCTCGAGGGTCATCAAAAGTTAATTTTGGGTGTGATTTATAGGCCCCCAAACCTTGATAGAGAGTGCAGTAAGCTGTTGTGGGACGAAATTCATAAGGCGTCTAGATATGAAAATGTTGTGTTAATGGGAGATTTGAACTTTAATCCTGAACCGTATCAAGAAAGTCACTAGACTCAAGATTTCTTGTTACATTGTTCCAATCAATTTGTCTAAAGTTAAAATCTCCCATTAACACAACATTTTCATATCTAGACGCCTTATGAATTTCGTCCCATAGCAGCTTACTGCACTCTCTATCAAGGTTTGGGGGCCTATAAATCACACCCAAAATTAACTTTTCACGACCCTCGAGAAACTGTAGCCAAACATGTTCTGTGTCCAATGTTTCCAATCATATATCTTGTCTAACACAACAATTTAAATTATCTCTGACATACATCGCCATTCTACCACCCTTCCTGTTGACCTATCAGTGTGGAATAGTTTATAACCCTGTATGTTGCATTCAGAAGGCATTTCTCTATCTTTCAAGTTGAACCAGGTCTCAGTTATAGCAATAATATCTATATTACCTGCACATGTAAGTAATCTTAGCTCATCTATCTTATTTCTTAGACTTCTACTATTTGTATAGTAAACTTTAAGGAAGCTAATCTCTCTTTGCCCTCTACCATCTCTCTTTGTTTGTTGAGCAATTGCTTTATCTTTACTACCAACTTCATTTTGAATATTGTTTTTTTAAACATATATGTGAGGTATCCTGGTTATATCTACTGTTTTCAACCCTGGTACTGCAGCCTGATTGTTTCACACAAACACCCATACCTCTAAATTCCTAGATAAGTCATCAATAACCCCCTTAATTGAACTTTCTAATGCAATCACTTCAACCCCAGAGAGATGTACCCCATCCCTTGCATGCATATCATTTTTGCTGTAGAAACTGTCCCAGTTATCAATGAATGGGATTGCAAGTTCCTTGCAGTACCTGTCTAGCCAGCAATTTATACGAATTGCCCACTCCCCTTCTAGGCAAGATGCTACATATGATTAGGATCCCTCCCTTAGACCTGACTATTTCTATGGCTGACCTGTATTTACCTAGAAGTTCTTGTCTCCTGCCCTTTCTAATGTCATTACTCCCAGCACTAAGACAAATAATGGGCTTTTTCCCGTTACCTGACATAATATTAATCAACCTGCTTACTATGTCACCAACACCAGCTCCTGGGAGGCACACCCTCTGTCTGACCTTTCAAACTCTGTTACAAAAAGCACGGTCCATATCATACTTGAGAATCTCTTACAATTAGAATATTCTTACCTTTATTAGCAGGGGAGTCAGTTGTACCTTTAACCTCACTAACCACTAAGGTACACTCGTCCTGGAGAACAGAGAACCGATTTCCTACCTTCACATCTTCTCAATTAACCTTCCTTATCATCCTTCTTCCTGAATTGTGAACCACTTGCCACTTAAAGTGACTGCCACTCTCCAAATCACTGCTAGTAACTCTTTCCTCTTCACCAGCTCCCACCATCTCACACTCACTCCCAAACCCATCTTGTCTAAGCTTCAGCTTCCTATTTTCCTCCTGAAGAAGTAGAATCTCCTTCAACACTTTAACATGAGATTCTAAATCACTACAACAATGCATGGTGCTTGGTAACACACACGCTAATCCTAGACAGCTTAGGACAGGTATGACCACAAGTGACCACTGACCTCAGCGTGTTCCCTAGTGTGTATGCCTCATAACAATGAAAGTGACGTTTAAATAAGTTAATGCTGGCACCTTAATTTAGCTTTTAAATAAAATTAGGGACCTTTAGCCTATTCTCCTAAAGCTCTGTGTTAAAAGAGTGAGTGAGTGAGAGAGAGAGAGAGAGAGAGAGAGAGAGAGAGAGAGAGAGAGAGAGAGAGAGAGAGAGAGAGAGAGAGAGAGAGAGAGAGAGGAGAGAGATGGAGAGAGAGAGAGAGAGAGAGAGAGAGAGAGAGAGAGAGAGAGAGAGGAGAGAGAGAGAGAGAGAGAGAGAGAGAGAGAGGGGAGAGAGAGAGAGAGAGAGAGAGAGAGAGAGATGAAGAGAGAGAAAGAGGAGCGAAGGGGAGAGATTGAAGTGTATCTTCTTAAATTCCTGGAAGAAGAAAAGG
Organism: Cherax quadricarinatus; assembly: GCF_038502225.1. Classification (NCBI taxonomy): domain Eukaryota; kingdom Metazoa; phylum Arthropoda; class Malacostraca; order Decapoda; family Parastacidae; genus Cherax; species Cherax quadricarinatus. The sequence continues at coordinate 37,817,169 of NC_091298.1, forward strand.
TTATAAGCCAAAATAATTGATGCCAAGGAGAGAGAGAGAGAGAGAGAGAGAGAGAGAGAGAGAGAGAGAGAGAGAGAGAGAGAGAGAGAGAGAGAGAGAGAGAGAGAGAGAGAGAGAGAGAGAGAGAGAGAGAGAGAGAGAGAGAGAGAGAGAGAGAGAGAGAGAGAGAGAGAGAGAGAGAGAAGCGAAGGGGAGAGATGAAGTGTATCTTCTTAAATTCCTGGAACAAGAAAAGGTTATGGGCCAAAATAATTGATGCCAAAATTGCTGAGTAGATGTGCAGACCAGCTAACATCATCTCTAACTCACATCTGTCAGCACTGCCTAGCACAGAGTAAATGAACATCTCCGTGGAAAGAGGCAAATATAGTCCCTGTTAACAAAAAGAAAAGCAGAGCGGAAATCAGCAACTATTGATCAGTGTCACTCTGGTCAATCACTGGCAAAATTTTTGAGGTAATAATGTCATGGCAGATGACAGCGTTTTTCCACTACACTCAAACTGTGATCGTCAATATGGATTTATGAAAGCTTACACTGCTGTTAATCTGCTGTTACTTATCTAGTGACTGATGCCACTTAGTGGCATCAGTCACTAGATAAGAGATGCTGAGTAGTAGCACTGGACAATGCTTGTGCTTTCGGTCTAGTAAGGCACCAGGGATTCTTGCAAAACTTCAAGCACTGGGACTCGCCGGCTCTGCATTATGCCTTCTCAGCGATTGCCTTCAAGGTAGATCTGTAAGAGTAGTTCTCAATGGGACAGAGTTAGCAAGATACTCTATTGGTGCAAGTGAAGTGACTACAGGGCCATTGTTATGGAGAGTCTACTTTAATGATCTTCTCATCCCAGAATCTCATACATATGCAGACGACTGTACTCCGACTTATACTAATCCAAGAGAGAAAATGCTACCTGCTCTTAATAACATAAATCATCATGTTACAGCTATATTAGCACGGGAAAAACGATGGTACGTCACATTTGCTTATGAGTAAACATAAATAATGATAGTCTCTAGGCACCATACTGGTAATGGTGGAGCAGTGGTAAAAATGAAGGGGAGGAGTGTTGGTACCCGGGGATGAAGTTGATATCCTTGGAGTGAAATTTGACTCCAAACTGACTGTCAATATCCTCGTTGCACGTCTTGCAAACAAGGCGGCCAGGAAGTTTAAAGTATTTAGTCATATCCTGCATCTCCTAAACATTAGAGGTTGCAAGATTCTGTACAAGGCACAAGTACGCTCACACCTCGATTATGCTCTACTTTCTTGTACTGCCTGTCCCCCGTCTTATCTGCGACTTCTTGAATAGAACAAGGCAAGACGACTCATCTCTTCCCTGGACCCAGCCTGTACAGATTTGTCATTTCAGTAGAGCTTTCAGCACAAGAAGAATGTGGGTTGCCTTACTGTTATATACAAAGCAAATATTATCAAAGTACCACACTTGGCTCCACTCCGCGGACAGCGAGAAGTGAGGTTCTACACCACAAGACGGGCAGGAAGTAGTAACTTCCCTCTGGCTGTACCCTTTTCCAGAACATCACTTCATCTGAGATCATTTATTCAAAGGATGACTCGAGTATGTACAGCGTAAAAACATCAGCAAAATAGTTAGGTGACCAAAGCAAATAGCTGGCCCACAAATGGCTCCAACTTCAACATGTTTCCATTTGTACATGTCTTAACAATAACAAAGCTTGCAAATGAGCTGATGTAGGTAACAGTTCCTAGCTTGTAAATAAAGTTAGGAATCCTAAATCTAACCATGTTTAACCCTTTGTAGAGAGAGAGAGAGAGAGAGAGAGAGAAAGAGAGAGATAGTGATAGTGAGAAGGCAACACTTCCAGCTAGTCGGCTACTGCCGCCTGCCCTCACTACCCACCTGGCTATAAACACCCCCACCCACGATACTTCACCCCACCCACGACATCACCACCCACCCTCTCTCTCCTGTGAACTTCAAACCTACAAGCCTCCTCTGGGATGACTTCACACCGCAAAATAGCAAGAATATCTACGCTATCTGGCTATTGTCCCAGTAGTTACTGCAGTGTTTGTGGGTATACCACAAGGGACAAAATTCTTCTTAGATGTAAGGAGCCTACTTGTTCCAACTACTGCCACACAGATTGCATTCCAGAAGAAGAATTTTGTTGCAGCCAGGTTGAAAATTTCAGAAAATTTAAGGATATCCATAATCCTGTGGTATGTGGATACAAGCCTGGAGCTACAGGAGGAAGGTTCAGAAGTCCTACCTCAGGGACTCCTGTCCAAAGATCAAGACTGCCCTCTTGGGCTGTGTTGTAAAGTTGCAGCTAAGATAATCCATCACAGGGAAGCACTTCATGAGCTCCTCAAATCATTAGATAACCTACAAGCTATTGTAGAAGGCCAGTGCAAGCCTCCATCAAGTGACGTAAGCTGCTCAGCTGATGGTGACACTATTGACAAAGACTGGAAGTCCCACACTGAGCTTAACTCAGGGGTAAACAACTGGTGGAATTCTGTCATCGCTAAGGTCCCACAGACTGACAGAGTTCAAAACACTACCTTTGGGAATTCTAACACAATTCCTCTGACCACCACAGAGGGAACAAATCCTCTTCCCAGCAACGAGGTAAGCCTTGGATCTGTTAATTCTCCTACACCTGACATCTCTGCTTCAGCCACTGCCAGTCTACTTGACAGTGCACATACCATCTCTGATCCTACACCTGTCAGCACACCTGCCGATACTATTCTAGAATCTGGTAGCAGTGCTTCGACAACAAGTTCTGAGCCAGGAGTTTCTCCACCAGAGAACGGTGCAGTTAATGATCAGGGAACTATCACTGCACCTGATCACCTACTGCGCCGAAGTATGAACAGCAGGGACACATCTGTCAGAACTGGTAGAGGACGTGGAGGAGGAAGACATCTACAGCCGTCTCACCCTCCACTAACACAGTTCGTGGCAGAATCTGAGGACAAATCTGCGAAACACAGGAGGTGCAACAAATCCTAGTCCACCCTCCCAGGCACCTAGGCTGTGCTCTTGCTGTCACCGGAAGGGGCACTCTGCCAACAACTGCCTGCGAGATACCAGGTGTAATTACTGCTACAAGAAAGGACATAAGGAGGACCGGTGTCGGAAGAAAAAGGAACTTGACAGACAGGGCCACCTGTTTAGAGACCTGTTCTCAGAACAAACCAGCAGGATCTCTGAATTGGTGAACACTCTCACACGTCACCCACTTAGCTACTCCTATCCCAGCCCAGCAGGTGGGATTGGGCCTTATACAAGACCACAGACCTACATCCCTGCAGCTGCCTCAGTACCCTACCTCTCTCAAGGGCAGGCACCTTACATTCCCTACACACCCACCACCTCAAGTCTATCAGCATCCTGTCGGCCAACATTAGAGGTTTCATTACTAATGTTGGAGAGCTCACACATAGCTTTGTGAACACTCGACGTCCCGACATGATAGCTGTTGTTGAAACATTTTTGGATGACAGGACTCCAGAAAATTTTGCAAGAATTGCTGGCTACACCTCATGGATAAGAAGAGAAGGGCAAGGTGGTGGTGTTGCTGTGTGCTTCTCTAAAAGTGTTCATGCCCAGCACATAGATGTTGCCACCCCTACACATCTTGAAATGATGTTCTTCAAGCTTTGTATAAACACTAGTACCTCTGTACTAGCATGTGCAATGTACAGACCTCAGTGGCAACATGCAGACCCTATCAACTTCCTAATGGAAAATATTGACTCCCTTCTGCTACAACACAACTGTCAACATATTATAATTGTTGATGACCTCAACCAGCACCTTATACAGAGGGACTTTGATGACCTTCTTGCAGTGTTTGACATGAGAAACTTTGTTGATTTCCCTACTCATATCTCTGGCTCCTCCCTTGACCCAGTAGTGAGTGATCTGGCAGAAGGCATAGTCACTTGTCAACCCCTCGGCTACGTTGGATCGTCTGACCACAAGGCTGTTTTTACCACACTTAAGATCCCAACAGAACGAGGTGAGGAGTCCACACGCACAACCTGGCTATGGGAAAGAGGTAATTGGCCAGCCCTTTGCTCTGAGCTCGCCACCACCGACTGGAATGCTCTTCTCCAAGGGGATGTTGACAACCAAGTGAAAGCCTTCACTGGACACATCCTTAATCTGCAACAAGAACACATTCCTCACCGGCAATGTGACAAAGCCTACAGATCAGCCTTGGTTTGGCTTTCGTTGTAGAGACGCTGCTACTGCTAAGTACAAAGCATGGCGAAGGTATAAGAGACATCCTACCACCTATAACAGGAACTTGCACATGCAAGCCTGTAGGCATATGGGTGATGTTCAAAAGTGGGCCATTGCTAAATGGGAGGTGGACACTAAAAGAAAGTTAGCATCAGGTAGGGTAGGCTCCAAAACCTGGTGGTCCCTGGTCAAGGACAGACAAGGTTATCTGCCTGATGAACTTATTCCACCTCTAAATCGACAGGATGGGACCACCTCTACTAGTAGTCAAGAGAAGGCGGACCTCTTTGCTGAACACTTTGCTACCAAAAT
>NC_091298.1:37826732-37876732 GCF_038502225.1 Cherax quadricarinatus
GAAGACAGCTAATGTAGTCCCCATATTTAAGAAAGGAAACAGAAACGAGGCACTAAACTACAGACCTGTGTCTCTGACATGTATTGTGTGCAAAGTCAGGAGGAGAGTGGTCGAACACCTGGAAAGGAACAAGATTATAAATGAAAACCAGCATGGGTTCATGGAAGGCAAATCTTGTATCACAAACCTCCTGGAGTTTTATGACAAGATACTGCGGGGAATAGACATGGTGGACAGAGATAGGATGTTCTAGAGAGAGGACACAGGGACAAGGGGTCACAACTGGAAGCTGAAGACTCAGACGAGTCACAGGGACGTTAGGAAGTATTTCTTCAGTCATAGAGTTGTCAGCAAGTGGAATAGCCTAGCAAGTGAAGTAGTGGAGGCAGGAACCATACATAGTTTTAAGAAGAGGTATGACAAAGCTCAGGAAGCAGAGAGAGAGAGGATCCAGTAGCGATCAGTGAAGAGGCGGGGCCAGGAGCTGAGTCTCGACCCCTGCAACCACAATTAGGTGAGTACAATTAGGTGAGTACACACACACACACACACACACACCCACACACACACATGCACACTCACACACACACACACACACACACACACACACACACCTACACACACACACACACACACACACACACACACACACACACACACACACACACATTGAGAGAGGGAGCAGAGGCGCTATGTGTACCCCTAACAACAATATTCAATACATCTATCGAAACAGGGAGATTGCCTGAGGCATGGAAGACAGCAAATGTAGTCCCAATCTTTAAAAAAGGAGACAGACATGAAGCATTAAACTACAGACCAGTGTCACTGACATGTATAGTATGCAAAATCATGGAGAAGATTATCAGGAGAAGAGTGGTGGAACATCTAGAAAGGAATGATCTCATCAACAGCAGCCAGCAAGGTTTCAGGGACAGGAAATCCTGTGTCACAAACCTACTGGAGTTCTATGACATGGTGACAGCAGTAAGACAAGAGAGAGGGGTGGGTGGATTGCATTTTCTTGGACTGCAAGAAGGCGTTTGACACAGTTCCACACAAGAGATTGGTGCAAAAACTGGAGGACCAAGCAGGGATAACAGGGAAGGCACTACAATGGATCAGGGAATACTTGTCAGGAAGACAGCAGCGAGTCATGGTACGTGGCGAGGTGTCAGAGTGGGCACCTGTGACCAGCGGGGTCCCGCAGGGGAAGGGTCAGTCCTAGGACCAGTGCTGTTTCTGGTATTTGTGAACGACATGACGGAAGGAATAGACTCTGAGGTGTCCCTGTTTGCAGATGACGTGAAGTTGATGAGAAGAATACACTCGATCGAAGACCAGGCAGAACTACAAAGGGATCTGGACAGGCTGCAGAACTGGTCCAGCAATTGGCTCCTGGAGTTCAATCCCACCAAGTGCAAAGTCATGAAGATTGGGGAAGGGCAAAGAAGGCCGCAAACGGAGTACAGTCTAGGGGTCAGAGACTACAAACCTCACTCAAGGAAAAAGATCTTGGGGTGAGTATAACACCAGGCACATCTCCTGAAGCGCACATCAACCAAATAACTGCTGCAGCATATGGGCGCCCTAGCAAACCTCAGAACAGCATTCGACATCTTAATAAAGGAATCGTTCAGGACCCTGTACACCGATATCAGTTAGGCCCATATTGGGAGATGCGGCACCAGTTTGGAACCCACACCTAGCCAAACACGTAAAGAAACTAGAGAAAGTGCAAGGTTTGCAACAAGACTAGTCCCAGAGCTAAGAGGTATGTCCTACGAGGAGAGGTTAAGGGAAATCAACCTGACGACACTGGAGGACAGGAGATAGGGGGATAGGGGACATGATAACGACATACAAAATACTGAGAGGAATTGACAAGGTGGACAAAACAGGATGTTCCAGAGATTGGACACAGTAACAAGGGGACACAGTTGGAAGCTAAAGACACAGATGAATCACAGGGATGTTAGGAAGTATTTCTTCAGCCACAGAGTAGTCAGTAAGTGGAATAGTTTGGGAAGCGATGTAGTGGAGGCAGGATCCATACATAGCTTTAAGCAGAGGTACGATAAAGCTCACGGCTCAGGGAGAGTGACCTAGTAGCGATCAGTGAAGAGGCGGGGCCAGGAGCTCGGACTCGACCCCCGCAACCTCAACTAGGTGAGTACAACTAGGTGAGTACACACACGCACACACACACGCACACACACACACACACACACACAAGGAGAAAGAAAAAATAAAATACACAACAAGGGAAGGTGGAAGTAGGCCTGCTGAAGCAGAGACGTCACAACAGTTTGTGTGCCATTATACATATAAAGTGTAACACCAAATGTGAAGTGTATTCTGTAATAAGTGAAAAGTGAAATCACTTGAGGAACGCGGGATGCATGAGCATATATGGTTATAAACATCACGGGTGAAGGAGTTTCAAAATAGTGATAGAAGGCCTATGTACGACGACTACGTCATCAACATCTGGCAACCTGTCACTGCGCCACTGCCAGCCCAATTATTGCTCACTTATTGTGGTTGCATGTTGTCTTGATCTGGATTCTGGTCTTGCATCACTGTTAGATACTGGTCACTCACTCCTGCAAGCCATTACCAGAATTAGAGTAGAAATAGCATAGACTAGAGAGCAAGGAGTAAAGCGGTAGCGAGGGATAACGTCAGACACTTAAGCTGAGACAAGCTAAATTTTACGACCTAGCTACTTTCTGTATTTTATAAGTAGAATTGATAAGTGTTAGAAGTACTATTGGCAAGCTTAAGAATTACTGGTATTACTACCGGTATTTATTAGCAGTATGAATACTTAGAAGTGGGGCACACACACTCACACACACACACACACACACACGCACACACACACACACACACGCACACACACACACACCTACACACACACACACACACATACACACACACACACACACCTACACACACACACACCTACACACACACACACCTACACACACACACCTACACACACACACACACCTACACACACACCTACACACACACACCTACACACACACACGCACACGCACACACACACACACACACGTACTCATATACAACAGGCCTAGTGTCTAATCGACATGTGCCTAGGACAAAATGGTAACTAACCACACACACCTACACACACACCTACACACACCTACACACACACCTACACACACACCTACACACACACACACCTACACACACACACACACACACACACCTACACACACACCTACACCTACACACACACCTACACACACCTACACACACACACCTACACACCTACACACACACACCTACACCTACACACACACACCTACACCTACACACACACACCTACACCTACACACACACACCTACACACACCTACACACACACCTACACACACACCTACACACACCTACACACACACACCTACACACACACACCTACAAACACACACACCTACAAACACACACACCTACACACACACCTACACACACACACCTACACACACCTACACACACACACACACCTACACACACACACCCCTACACACACACACCCCTACACACACAAACCTACACACACACACATACACACACACACCTACACACACACCTACACACACACCTACACACACACACATGCGCGCGCACACACGCACACACACACACGTACTCATATACAACAGGCCTAGTGTCTAATCGACATGTGCCTAGGACAAAATGGTAACTAACACACACACGCACACACACATATACACAGGATTTCACACCTTCCTGTGAACTGACCCTCTAACCCTCCCTCCCTCTCTCTCCCTCTCTCAATACCTATCTCCCTCTTTACCTTTCTCTACCTATCTCTCTCTCTACCTATCTCTCTCTCTCTACCTATCTCTCTCTCACTACCTATCTCTCTCTCTACCTATTTCTCTACCTACCTCTCTCTCTCTACCTATCTCTCTCACTGCCTATCTCTCTCTCTACCTATCTCTCTACCTACCTCTCTTTACTTATCTCTCTCTTTACCTAACTCTCTCTCTCTACCTATCTCTCTTTACCTGTCTCTCTCTCTCCCCTCTCCCATCTTTCCCCTCTAACATCTCTTCCCTCTACCACCTCCCCCTCTAACATCTCTCCCCTTCTAACATCTCTCCCTCTCATTATCTCTCCTCTCTCCCATTTCCCATCTCTCTCCCCTCTCTCTCCCCCTATCCTATCTCTCCCCTCTCTCTCTTCCATCTCCCCCTCTCTCCCCCTTCTCCCCTCTCCCTCCCCCTCTCTCTCCCCTCTCTTTGCCCACTCTCTCCCTCCCCTCTCACCTCTCCTTTCCTCTCTCTCTCTCTCTCTCTCTCTCTCTCTCTCTCTCTCTCTCTCTCTCTCTCTCTCTCTCTCTATCTATCTATCTATCTCTCTCTCTCTCTCTCTCTCTCTCTCTCTCTCTCACTCCCTCTTCCCCCTTTTCCCTTCTCACTCTCCCCCTCTCTCCATTTTTTTTTTACACATGGTTTGACAAGGTTAAGGATCCCTAGCTTTATTGGCAACCTATTTACAGGTTAAGGATTCCTAACTTTATTGGCAAGCTAAGAGCTGTTACCTACATCAGCTCATTTGAAAGCATTTTTATTGTTATTAGATATACAAGTAGGGAACAGGATGAAGTTGGAGCCATCTGTGGGCCAATATTTTCATTTGATCAACTGTCTTTATCTTGTTGACATCATTATGCTGTACGAATATGTTCCATACTCAAGTCATCCTGGGTATATATGATCTCAGATGGAGTGATGTTCTGGAGAAGGGTACAGACAGAGTGAAGTTGCTGCTTTTTGCCCGGCATGTGGCGTAAAAGCTTGTTTCACGCTGTCCTCGAAGTGGATCCAAGTGTGGGACTTTGACAATATTGGCCTTGTACATAACAGTAAGGCCCCCCTCATCCCTCCTGTGTTGAGAGCTCAGCTGAAATGACAGATTTATCCAGGATGGGACCAGGCGAGAGGTGAGACGTCTTGCTCTGTTCTCTACTTTGTCAAGCAGTCGCAGATGAGGGGGGGGGGGCAGGCAAACCAAGAAAGTGGAGTATACTCAAGGTGTGAGCGTACTTGTGCCTCGGACAGAATCTTGCAACCCCTACTGTCAAGCAGTTGCGCAATAAGGCGAAGTGCTGTAAGCTTCCTGGCTGCCTTGTTTTCAAAATTTGCAACATGGTTATGTATGGTCAGTTTGGAGTCAAATTTCACCCCAAGGATATCAACTTCTTCTCCAGGTACCAACACCCTCCTATTCACCCTTACTACTGTACCAGCATTACCATCATGGTGCCTAGAGACCATCATCATTTGCGTTTTCTCAGGTGCAAATGACTCTTGCTATTTCCCCAAGCTGATATAGCTCTCAGCTGGTGATTGATGTAGCTTAGAGCAGCTGGCATTTCTTCTCTTGGATAATTGAATGTCAGTGTACAGTCGTCTGCATATGCATGGGATTCTGGGATGAGATGAAGAAGGTCGTTGAAGTAGACATTCCTTAACAATGGTCCCAGTATGCTTCCTTGTGGAACACTTGCCCCAATAGGATGTCTTGCTGATTCCGTTCCATTGAGAACTATCCTTAGAGATCTATCATGAAGGTAATCACTGAGGAGACATAGCGTAGAGCGTGCAATTCCCAGTGCTTGAAGTTTTTCTAAGAAACCCTGGTGCCGCACCCGGTCGAAAGCACCATCAATGTCCAGTGCTACCACACTGCTGACTTTGGATTCATCCAGTGACTGGTGCAACTTAGTGGAGAGGTTTAACAACAGATCAGCAGCAGAGTAACCTTTCCTGAAGCAATATTGACGTTCACAAAGTAGTGAGTGGTAGTCAAAAAACTGTCATTTGTCTTGAGATTATTGTCTCAAGGATCTTGCCAGTGATTGACAGGAGCAGACACTGGTCTGTAGTTGCTGATTTTTTGTTTTTGTTTTACACAGGGTTTGACAAGGTTAAGGATCCCAAGCTTTATTGACAAGCTATTTACAGGTTAAGGATTCCTAACATTATTGGCAAGCTAAGAGCTGTTACCTACATCATATCATTTGAAAGCATTTTATTGTCATGAGACAAACAAGTAGGGCCAGCATTTTCATGTGATCAACTGACTTTATCTCGTTGACATCATTATGCTGTATGAATGTGTTCCATACTAGAGTCATCCTGGAGAAGGGTACAGCCAGAGTGAAGTTGCTGCTTTCTGCTCGTCTTGTGGCATAAAAGCTTGTTTCACGCTGTCCTCGAAGTGGGTCCAAGTGTGGTACTTTGACAATATTGCCCTTGTACATAACAGTAAGGCCACCCACATCCCTCCTATGTTGAAGGCTCTGCTGAAAAGACAGATCTATCCAGGATGGGTCCAGGCGAGAGATGAGACGTCTTGCTCTGTTTTCCACTCTGTCAAGCAGTTGAAGATGAGAGGGGGGCAGGCAAACCAAGAAAGTGGGGCATACTCAAGGTGTGAGAGTGCTTGTGCTTCGTACAGAATCTTGCAACCCCTACTGTCAAGCAGATGCAAGATACGGTGAAGTGCTGTAAGCTTCCTGGCTGCCTTGTTTGGTAGATTTACAACATGGTTCTTCATGGTTAGTTTGGAGTCAAATTTTACCCCAAGGATATCAACTTCTTCTCCAGGTTCCAACACCCTCCCATTCATCCTTACTACTGCACCAGCATTACCATCACGGTGCCTAGAGACGATCATCATTTGCGTTTCTTCAGGTGCAAATGTTACTTGCCATCTATTTCCCCAAGATGATGTAGCTCTCAGCTGGTAATTGATGTAGCTTAGAGCAGTTGGCATTTCTTCTCTTGGATAAGGGAATGTCAGTGTACAGTCGTCTGCATATCCATGTGATTCTGCTCTGCTCTTCTTTTTGTGAACAGTTACTACATTTGCCTCTTTTCATAGAGAGGGCCATTTACACTGTACTAGGCAGTGCTGACAAATGTGAGTTAGAGGTGCTGCTAGCTGGTCTGCACATCTTCTCAGCTGTCTTGGGCTCAATCCCTTCTCTCTCTCTTTCCCCCTCTCTCACTCTCTCTCTCCCCTTTTCCCTTCTCACTATCCCCCCTCTCTCTCTCCTTCTACCTTTCCCTTCTCTCTCTCTCTCTCTCTCTCTCTCTCTCGCTCTCTCTCTGTCTCTCTGTGTCTCTCTCTCTCTTCCCCCTTTCCCTTCTCACTCTCCCCCTCTACCTTTCCCTTCTCTCTCTCTCTCTCTCTCTCTCTCTCTCTCTCTCTCTCTCTCTCTTAAAAAAAATGGTGGGGACTCAGAGGAACCAGGGATCAGATGAGAATGGTTCTGGTAGGGAGGAGTGGATGGAGGAGCTGTGGAAAAGGATGGAACAAGAGTGGGAGAGAAAATTAGGAGAGCTTTCTGAAAAAATGGACAAAGAGCTCTCTGCAAAATTGGGAAATAGGTTGGAGAAGGAGATGAAGAATTGTGAAGCACAAGTCGAAACTGCAGTAGCCAGGATAAGTGTCCTATAAGTGGAGGTAAATAGGCTGAAGCGAGTTACAGGAGCAGTGACCAGAGAAGACACAGCATATGAAGCTGAGAGGCTGAACAGGAAGGAAGGAGATATGAATTATGCTAAGGTCATATTAGCCTGCAAAGAAGGGTCATGTAGTGAAAGGGAAGAGCAGCTGGGTGCAGATAGACAGTGCGGAACAGGATCCACCAAGAGAAACCACAGTTGAAATACTCGGAAGAGTACAAGAGGGTGTTCCTAGACAGAGACAGAACACAAACAGAACGACAGCAGCTGAGGAAGAGGACAAAAAAACGAAAGGAGCTAGGAAAGGAGACAAGGATGGAACCAGCAGAGGTCAGTCAGAGCAGAACAGAGCAGCAAGGGCAAGCACACACACAACAATCCTCAGAACCCTATAACCTATAACACCATCCCAACACAAACTACAATCCATACCCACAGCTTCCATCCAACACTCAGCTATAAAATCCCACAGTATGCTACCAGGTCTCCCATCCTCACAGGCCCCCTAAACCACAGTGTTGGAAAGGAAACTGAAGGTATGGTACACAAATGCTGATGGAATAACAAATAAGTAGGAGGAGTGGCACAAAAGAGTAAAAGAGGCATCACTGGACATCACAGCTTTCACAGAAACCAATAGTTACAGGTATGATAACAGATGCCATCTTTCCTCAGGATACCAGATCCTGAGGAAAGACAAAGGGAACATGGGGGGGTGGAGGAGCGGCATTGCTGATCAAAAACTGATGGAATTTTGATGAACTGGAGAGAGGATACAGCGGAGAAGCAAGTGATTACATAGCGGGAACGCTTCACTCTGGAGGTCCCAAGGTGGTAATTGCAGTGATGTATAACCCACCACAGAACAGCAATAGGCCAAGGCAAGAGTATGATGAAAGCAATAGAGCGATGGTTGACACAGTGGCTGCAGAGGCCAGAAGAGTTCATGCATGCAGAGCAAAGCTCCTGATCATGGGTGACTTTAACCACAAGGAGATCGATTTCGAGAACTTGGAGTCACATTGGGGCCAAGATACATGGAGGGCTAAGATGATGGAGGTGGTACTGGAAAACCTCATGTGCCAACACGTAAAGGACACTACAAGAGAGAGAGAGGAGAGGATGAACCAGCAAGACTGGATTTAGTATTCACCTTGAGTATTGCAGATATTGAGGACATCACATATGAAAGACCCCTTGGGGCCAGTGATCATGTGGTTTTAAGCTTCGAATACACAGTAGAGCTACAAGTAGAGGGGGAAGCAGGAAGGCCAGGACGAATGAAGCCAAACTACAAGTAAAGGGACTACATGGGAATGAGGAACTTCCTGAATGGGGTTCAGTGGGACAGAGAACTGGCAGGGAAGCCAGTTATGAGATGATGGAATATGTAGCAACAATGTGCAAGGAGGCTGAGGTGAGGTTTGTACCCAAGGGTAACAGGAATAATGAAAAAGCCAGGAAGAACCCATGGTTCACCCAAAGGTGCAGGGAGGCAAAAACCAAGTGTGCTAATGAATGGAGGAAATATAGAAAGCAAAGGACCCAGAAGAATAAGAAGAGCAGTCACAGAGCCAGAAACGAATATGCACATATAAGAAGGAAGGCCCAACGACAATACGAAAAGGACATAGCAGCGAAAGCCAAATCTGACCCGAAACTGTTATACAACCACATCAGGAGGAAAACAACAGTCAAGGACCAGGTAATCAGGCTAAGGAAGGAAAGAGGAGAGACAACAAGAAATGACCGTGAAGTATGTGAGGAACTCAACAAGAGATTCAAAGAAGTGTTCACAGAAGAGACAGAAGGGGCTCCAGAAAGACAGAGAGGTGGGGCACACCACCAAGTGCTGGACACAGTACACACAACCGAGGAAGAAGTGAAGGGGCTTCTGAGTAAGCTAGATACCTCAAAGGCAATGGGGCCAGATAACATCTCAACATGGGTCCTGAGGGAGGGAGCAGAGGCGCGGTGTGTACCCCTAACAACAATATTCAATACATCTATCGAAACAGGAAGATTGTCATAGGCATGGAAGACAGCAAATGTAGTCCCAATCTTTGAAAAAAGAGACAGACATGAAGCACTAAACTACAGACCAGTGTCACTGACATGTATAGTATGCAAAATCATGGAAAGGTTATCAGGAGAAGAGTGGTGGAAAACATAGAAAGGAATGATCTCATCAACAGCAGCCAACATGGTTTCAGGGATGGAAAATCCTGTGTCACAAACCTACTGGAGTTCTATGACATGGTGACAGCAGTAAGAGAAGAGAGAGAGGGGTGGGTGGATTGCATTTTCTTGGACTGCAAGAAGGCGTTTGACACAGTTCCACACAAGAGATTAGTGCAAAAAGCTGGAGGACCAAGCAGGGATAACAGGGAAGGCACTACAATGGATTAAGGAATACTTGTCAGAAAGACAGCAGCGAGTCATGGTACGTGGCGAGGTGTCAGAGTGGGCGACTGTGACCAGCGGGTTCTCACAGGGGTTAGTCCTAGGATCAGTGCTGTTTCTGGTATTTGTGAACGACATGACGGAAGGAATAGACCCCTAGATGTCCCTGTTTGCAGAAAACGTGAAGTTGATGAGAAGAATTCATTCGATCAAAGACCAGGCAAAACTACAAAGGGATCTGGACAGGCTGCAGAACTGGTCCAGCAATTGGCTCCTGGAGTTCAATCCCACCAAGTGCAAAGTCATGAAGACTGGGGAAGGGCAATTAAGACCACAGACAGAGTACAGTCTAGGGGGCCAGAGACTACAAACCTCACTCAAGGAAAAAGATCTTGGGGTGAGTATAACACCAGGCACATCTCCTGAAGCGCACATCAACCAAATAACTGCTGCAGCATATGGGCGCCTAGCAAACCTCAGAACAGCATTCCGACATCTTAATAAGGAATCGTTCAGGATCCTGTGCACCGTGTTTGTTAGGCCCATATTGGAGTATGCGGCACCAGTTTGGAACCCACACCTAGCCAAGCGCGTAAAGAAACTAGAGAAAGTGCAAAGGTTTGCAACAAGACTAGTCCCAGAGCTAAGAGGTATGTCCTACAAGGAGAAGTTAAGGGCAATCAACCTGACGACACTGGAGGAGAGGAGAGATAGGGGTGACATGATAATGACACACAAAATACTGAGAGGAATTGACAAGGTGGACAAAGACAGGATGTTCCAGAGATTCGACACAGTAACAAGGGGACACAGTTGGAAGTTGAAGACACAGATGAATCACAGGGATGTTAGGAAGTATTTCTTCAGCCACAGAGTAGTCAGGAAGTGGAATAGTTTGGGAAGCGATGTAGCGGAGGCAGGATCCATACATAGCTTTAAGCAGAGGTATGATAAAGCTCACGGTTCAGGGAGAGTGACCTAGTAGCGATCAGTGAAGAGGCAGGGTCAGGAGCTTGGAGTCGACCCCTGCAACCTGAACTAGGTGAGTACATTCACACTTCCAACCAAACACACACACACACACTGTTATGAACAAGATCATAATGAGATTAATTTATATGCGTTATCCACCAAATATTATACTCGGGGTTTATATAATATTAGATAAATTAAAGACTCCACTAGTTTATAATATTATCTGATTTAGGAATATAACCGGGAATGATGTATATATATATATATATATATATATATATATATATATATATATATATATATATATATATATATATATATGTATATATATATATATATATATATATATATATATATATATATATATATATATATATATATATATATATATATATATATATATATATATACATATTTATGTATTTTGAGTAATGTGTTGGGTAGGTAGGTAACAGCTGGCTAAGAGTTGAAACAAGGTATGTCCTTGGAGCGTAGTTTAGCCTACTATTCCCTCTCCCCTTTGGCGAGTAGATGTCATGTAGGGATTAACTGTGTTAATTCAGTTTGCTCTCTCTGCCGACTCAGTGTGCATTGACTGAGCTACCCCTCCAGTACGCCACCTTATTCTCACTTGGATATAGACTTGTTGTAGAAACTCCTGAACCAGCTTGAGGTTTATTCTGAAGTGAAGTCTGCGGACAGTTATATACTGTTACCTTCAGTTTACGATGCGACGACCTGTGTCAAGCTTAGAACTTTGTGAAATATTCCTTATGCCAGGGAGTTACTCAGTGAAAGTGTTACTTCTCAATGTATGTACTTGCGTACAAGTAATGTCACTGTTGAGGAAGCGGTAATATTCCTCTGAACATTAAGAGTTTTCTTGTGTGATTGAAAGTTTCTGACAAAGTGATATTAATAGATATTTGTGAATATCTAAAAAGTATTTAAGCTTTTAAATAAAAAGAGACTAAGCAAAGACTGAGTAACTGTTTTGTGCCTTACATTTCTAAGTTTGGAAATATCTTCTCATTCTATGAAGTGTATTGTTACGGAGTGCACTAACCTGGCTAAAGATTAAGATTCGAACCGTAATACACATACACACACACACACACACACACACACACACACATGCATACATACATACACACACACAGTGCAGTAACTGCTAGCAGTAATCAGTGGTAGTGACAACGTCAGTGAACAATCCTACGAGTGATAACTGAAGTTATTAGTTAAAAAAAAAGTCGAGAGGAAGCCTGAAATCATTAATATTTCAAAGTGCCAAACCGTTAGGGGCAGTAGGCACCTGTTGCCACACAGATTCAAATATACAAAGTTAAAAGTGAGTGTGGAAGTGGGTGTTCAAGAATTACCAGCGTGAGGATAACAAGTGAAATATGTGGCACCATACAGTGAGAGGGAAAAAGTTAATAAGCAAAAGGAGAAAGGAAAAATAAAACATATAATAAGGGAAAGTGGCAGAGTAGGCCTGCTGAAGCAGTGACGTCACAACAAGTTGCGGGCCATTATTCTTATAAAGTGAAGTGTATATAATGTGAAGTGTATACTATCATAAGTGAAAGTGAAATCATGTGAGGAATGCGGGATGTATGAGCATATATGGTTATAAACCTCACGGCTGAAGGATCTCCAAAATAGTGATTGAAGGCCTATGTACGACGACTATGTCATCAGCTTCTGGCAACCTGTCACTGCACCGCTGCCAGTGCAAGTATTGCTCATCTATTGTGGTTACATGTTGTCAGATTTTGGTCTCTGCATCACTGTTAATACTGGTCACTCACTCCTGCAAGCTATTACCAGAATTAGGGTAGAATAGATACGGTGAAGATAGTGTTGAGGAGAGTGTGAGGAGGAGAGCAGTCTAGCGAGGGGTAACGTAGGGGTAACGTAGTATTACTACCGGTAGTTATTAGCAGTATGAATACTTAGGAAACTAGGAAGTCCTCTCTCAATGTGAGTAAGGAATAGGATAATAACCAGCAGTAATTGATACTTAAATCCAGAAAGTGCATTAAGTGGAGAGAGTAGCATTACTAGGAAAGACAACTGGGACTAAATTTGAGCCTACACGACAGAGAGGTATAACAGATCTTTCAACCACAACAATCCCTCCCCTGCCCCCTAACCATCTCCCTCACACACACACACACACACACAAACACAAACACACACACACACACACACACACAAGGGTAGACACTTATAGAAGCTTCAGACCCAAGTATCAATTTCGGCCAAACACATAAACACACACACATATGCACACATATACACACCTACACACACACACACACACCTCTACTAGCCGAATACGCACACACAAGCGCACACACACCCACACCTGTAAGGACCCCATTATCAAGCGGTCACTCTACCCTCATCCTTCTCTCCCCCTCCCTCCTCCCCCCTTAATCCCATCCCTCTCTCCCACACATGCACACACACATACACAAGAACACACACACACAAGCACATATACACTTGACACAAACACATACTCCCCCTTCCCCTAACCACCTCTCCCTCTCCCCTACCCATCTACACCTCCCCCAAACCATCTAACCCCTCCCCCAAACCGTCTAACCCCTCCCCCAAACCGTCTAACCCCTCCCCCATAACCAACGATCCCCAATCCCACTAACCATCTATTCCCCTCCCCCTAACCATCTCTTCCCCTTCGTCCTGGGGTGCAATGGGGCAACCAGAACTAAGTTGAGAGCCAACGGCCCAAAGGACGAATCTGGGAGGGAGGACTGGGAGGTAGAGCTCAAAAAATGGGATATAGACTGGGGAAGGAGGCTAGATGAGCTTGCAAGCAAGATGGAGGAGAGGTTAGCAGCAGAGTGCAGAAGGTGGGAGCAACATGCCACAGTAGCAGAAGCCAAGATACAGAGATTAGAAGAGCTGAGAATTCTGAAACAATCGAGAGACAAAAATAATACTGAAGTAGCATCAGCAGTGTTTACATCAGACACAGACAAAGAGTCTGAAGGGAGCATGGAAGCTAAACTGTATGCAGAGATCCTGCCAAACCCACATGGGGCCAAAACAAAGACAGGGAGCACACTTGGACAGAATGAGAGGTTGGAAGACATTGAAGGAACTAGGAAATGTGCAGGGACCTTACCAGACATTTGTGGGGGCCAGGAACAGGCTAGCAGGAAGGGCAAACCAATGAGCATAGGGGCCACAGCTAGGGAAGGGACTGAAGGAAGGAACACTCCACAAGAAGGAACTAAAACACCTCAGAGGATGCAATGGGAGTCACAGCGGGAGGTGGAAAGGGAGAGATAAGTTTTTGTCTATGGGCTAGACAAAGCTGAAGGGGAAACTTATGATGAAAGAAAGCAGGAGGAGAAAAAAGCGATTGAAGGTATCATGAAGGTGATAGGCGAGGGAGACATGACCCAGATGGCAAATTTTCGGAGAATAGGGTGGTTCACAAAGAGAAGGAAACAGCCTCTCAAAGTAATTTTTAAGGCAGAATCAACTCAAACCATGATCCTGCAGGAGAAAGCACAGCTGAGAGGCAAACAGGAGTTCATGTGTGTGTACCTCGATCGAGACAGAACACAGGAGGAAAGGATGATACTGAAATATTTAGTGCAAAAACGAAAGGAGGAATGAGAGGAAATGACAAAGAAGAGCAGAAAACCCAGGCACAGGTGGAAGGGCAAGCACACCCCCCAGAAACACCTGCAGAAGGACTCCAGCCACGACACCTCCAAGGCAACTGAGCAATCCAAACCAACCATCACACACTGATCCCTCTGTTCCCACCCCCCGCACCAAACACCCTACCCCTACAGCAACCCCCTATGGGAGCTCTTCCTCCACCTCCACTGCAACCCGCCACAGGCCCCCACCAGGGCTCCTGCTCTCCCAAACCCAGTATTCCCCCAGGACCACAGTTACAGTATTAGAACAAAAGTTGAAGGTTTGGTACACAAATGCGGATGGATTAACGAATAAATATGAGGAATGGCAAGAAAGAATCTTTGAGAAGTCCCCAGACATCATAGCAGTTACAGAAACAAAACTCATGGAGACAATAACAGATGTAATCTTCCCACCAGGATACCTGATCATGAGGAAAGATAGAAGGGGCAGAGGGAAAGGAGAGGTTGCTCTGCTCATAAAAAACCGATGAAAATTCGAGAAAATGGGAGGCATAGACGAGACAGGAGAAAGAGACTACATAGTAGGTACGCTTCAGTCTGGGGAGCACAAGGTGGTCATTGAAATGATGTATAATCCACCACAGAACTGCAGGAGGCCAAGAGAGGAATATGAAGAGAGCAACAGAGCAATGGTGGACACACTTCCTGAGGTGGCAAGAAGAGCTCACTCCCGCAGAGCAAAGTTGCTGGTTATCGGTGATTTCAACCACATGGAGATTGACTGGGAAAACCTGGAGCCACATGGGGGTCCTGAAACATGGAGAGCCAAGATGTTGGATGTGGTGCTGGAAAGCCTCATGCACCAACATGTTAAGGACACTACCAGAGTGAGGGGGGGAGGATGAACCAGCAAGATTGGACCTTGTGTTCACCCTGGGCAGTTCAGACATTGAGGACATCACATATGAGAGTCCCCTCAGAGCTAGTGACCGCGTGGTTCTGTGCTTTGAATACATAGTAGAATTGCAAGTGGAGAGAGTAACAGAAGTTGAAAGGGAAAAGCCAGACTATAAAGGAGGGGACTACATAGGTTTGAGGAACTTCCTGCAGGATGTTCCGTGGGACAGAACTGGCAGGAAAGCCAGTAAATGAAATGATGGAATACATAACAAAATGCAAGGAGGCAGTGGAAAGGTTTATTTCCATGGGCAACAGAAACAATGGGAAGACCAGAACGAGCCCCTGGTTTACCTGACGGTGTAAGGAGGCAAAAACAAAATGCAATAGAGAATGGAAAAAGTACAGAAGGCAGAGAACACATGAAAATAGGGAGATTAGTCACAGAGCCAGGAACGAGTATGCACAGGTAAGGAGGGAGGCCCAGCGACAGTATGAAAATAACATAGCATCGAAAGTTAAGACTGACCCGAAACTGTTGTATAGCCACATCAGGAGGAAAACAACAGTCAAAGACCAGGTGATCAGACTGAGGACAGAAGGTAGAGAACTCACAAGAAATGATCAGAAGGTATGTGAGGAGCTAAACAGGAGATTTCAGTAAGTTTTTACAGTAGAGACAGGAAGGGCTCTGGGAAGACAGCACAGAAGGGAACATCAAGAGGGAATGTACCAACAAGTATTGGATGACATACGAACAACCGAGGAGGATATGGTGAAGCTGCTAAGTGACCTTGATACCTCAAAGGCGATGGAACCGGACATCTCCCCTTGGGACCTTAGAGAAGGAGCAGAGATGCTGTGCGCGCCCCTAACCACAATCTTCAACACATCCCTTGAAACTGGGCAACTACCTGAGAAATGGAAGACAGCAAATGTAGTCCCCATATTTAAGAAAGGAAACAGAAATGAGGCACTAAACTACAGACCTGTGTCTCTGACATGTATAGTATGCAAAGTCATGGAGAAGATTATCAGGAGGAGAGTGGTGGAACACCTGGAACAGAACAAGATTATAAATGAAAACCAGAATGGGTTCATGGAAGGCAAATCCTGTGTCACAAACCTTCTGGAGTTTTATGACAAGGTAACAGAAGTAAGACACGAGAGAGATGGGTGGGTTGATTGCATTTTTCTAGACTGCAAGAAGGCCTTTGACACAGTTCCTCACAAGAGATTAGTGCAGAAGCTGGAGGATAAGGTGCATATAACAGGGAGGGCACTGCAATGGATCAGGGAATACCTGACAGGGAGGCAACAACGAGTCATGGTACGTGAAGAGATATCACAGTGGGCGCCTGTGACGAGCGGGGTCCCACAGGGGTTAGTTCTAGGACCAGTGCTATTTTTTATATATGTGAACGACATGATGGAAGGAATAGACTCTGAAGTGTCCCTATTCACAGATGATGTGAAGCTGATGAGAAGAATTAAATCGGATGAGGATGAGGCAGGACTGCAAAGAGACCTGGACAGGCTGGACATGTGGCCCAGAAACTGGCTTCTCGAATTCAACCCTGCCAAATGCAAAGTCATGAAGATTGGGGAGGGGCAAAGAAGACCGCAGACAGAGTATAGGCTAGGTGGACAAAGGCTACAGGCCTCATTCAGGGAGAAAGACCTTGGGGTGACCATAACACCGAGCACGTCACCGGAGGCACACATCAACCAAATAACTGCTGCAGCATACGGGCGCCTGGCAAACCTGAGAATAGCGTTCCGATACCTTAATAAGGAATCGTTCAAGACACTGTACACTGTGTATGTTAGGCCCATACTGGATTATGCAGCACCAGTCTGGAACCCACACCTGGTCACGCACGTCAAGAAGTTAGAGAAAGTACAAAGGTTTGCAACACGGCTAGTCCCAGAGCTCAGGGGAATATCGTATGAGGAAAGGTTGAGGGAAATCGGTCTGACGACACTGGAGGACAGAAGGGTCAGGGGAGACGTGATAACGACATACAAGATACTGCGGGGAATAGACAAGGTAGACAGAGACAGAATGTTCCACAGAGGGGACACAGAAACAAGGGGTCACAACTGGAAGCTGAAGACTCAGGCGAGTCACAGGGACGTTAGGAAGTATTTCTTCAGTCATAGAGTCGTCAGGAAGTGGAATAGCCTAGCAAGTGAAGTAGTGGAGGTAGGAACCATGCATAGTTTTAAGAAGAGGTACGACAAAGCTCAGGAAGCAGAAAGGGAGAGGACCTAGTAGCAATCACTGAAGAGGCGGGGCCAGGAGCTGAGTCTCGACCCTTGCAACCTCAATTAGGTGAGTACAATTAGACGAGTACACACACACACACACACACACATACACACAGAGGAGAGCAGTCGTAGAGCCAGAAATGAAAATGCACAGATAATAAGGGAAGTCCAAAGACAATATGAGAATGACACAGCAGCGAAAGCCAAATCTGAACCAAAACTGTTGTACAGCCACATCAGGAGGAAAACAACAGTCAAGAACCAGGTAATCCATAGAACTAACGACAATTAGAAATGGAAACGAGCGTAATTGTATTTAAAGTCATCTAAAGCTAAAGAAAATATAAGCGGAAAGGAAAGAGTATGTAAAATTTTATTAAGATTCGGGATTTACTTATTTATGCCTGTGTACTCGTAATATAGACTATGATTATCAATTTATTAATTTTCCCCAGAAACATTAAGAATGTGTTTGGGCAATACTGAAGCTCTACTACAATGGTGTTTCACACTACATTTAATTAAACATACATACATGGTAGGAAAATCTCCAAAAACTCCCAAACAGGTCTATTGCATCGTCCAACAATAGTTTAAGTTCACTTTTATAAACACGTCTTTTCAGCCTTTTTCAGAATGCTGAATTTAAATCTGAACTTAGGTTTGCTTCAATACGTACATTTTTTCTGTGAAATAGAACTAGATTTCACCAAGACACATCCATCAAGGAGAAGAGATTTCAGGAAAATATATCGATCAGCTTAATGCTCGAGTGCTGTTGGACACCGGTGTGGAAAAATGTTTGTTATGAAGAATTTACATTAAGTTTTTGCGATCGCATCCTCTTCAAGATGGGCTCCTTGGGGAGGTGAAGAGGTTTTGGTCTGAGGAATTGGACCTTTTGGTTTTCTTCCTCCCACCGAACATAATTACATCCCCCCACTTTTCCTCTTCCCAACCTCATCCTTCCCATCTCTCCTTTCCCTTCCCTGTCCTTTTCCCCCTCCCTCCTTCCTTTCCTGCTTTTGTCCTTTGAGGTCATAGCTTTCGAAATTTTAGGTCCTAGCATGGGGAAAGTGTGTCGTTATCCATCCCATTCCATTGAGGTTCTTGGTGGTAGTGTTGTTTTCTGGAGAATCTGGATTGTCTAGGGATGTTCCGTTTTCCCTCTGGAGTTCCATGGGATGGCTCAGTGTCCTTCGGGTGACGTATATCCAGGAGGTGGTGGCCGATGGATGTATGCCTTGTGACGGATTTCCGGTAGCATTCTCTTTTGTCCGCTGAGGTGGATGTGGTGTTACTATCCTGGACTGTTGGTTTTCTAGCATAAAAGGTAGAGCAGGGCACGGGTTCCATGTAGCATCTGCACTTCTGGCTGCACTGAGGGCCCTCTAGGGTGAGGAGTGGGATATACAACCCCTTTCAATCCTCCTTGAAACTATCCCTCCACATTCTCCAACCATCCTCTTTGTTTTCTCCCCTTTCTTAATAAATAAAAAGGGGAAATTTATCATACAGACCTATACTCATGGCCTGCCTCCTCCTGGGCCCTTTCTTGCCGTACCCCTCACAGAGCCTGGCACTTCTTCAGACCATTCCTTGGACTTCTCTTCCATCCCGGTACTTTCTCCAGTTAACGTTTCATTACCATCCTTTGGTACCGAGGTTTCGACCGATCCTTTAAACACTTTTGGCCTCCGCGAGGGTTTGACAGTGATACCTGCTTTGCCACATACAGTGTGTCGATTTTCGGATGTTTCCAAAACTCTGGATGGTCTACGTCTAGCCTTCCATTCAAACGACTTTAACTTATCATAGATGGCCCTATGGTATACGACATTCTCGGGTCCTTGTCCATATTTCGCTGCATTACACTGCATCCCACATCTATATGGACAATTGGTATACAATCTGCTCCTTATAACTTTCTCTTTGGCCATTATCTATTCCTAATGTGGCATTTTAGATTTCTTCCCTAAGTCCTCATCTCCTCTTATTAGGGGATTTTAGTGCTCATTATTTCCTCTGAGGATGGCTTCACTGTGACTATCATGGTGTTTAGTTAGAAGCTATTCTCGCTTCTCTTCCCCTTCATGTTTGGATCCTCACACTAAAACTCTCTCTTGCATGACAGAGATCATTTCGTTATCTTACCTCTAATACGTATTCTCGACATCCTCGTAGCTCACCTTGACAATTTGAACGGCCGAATTTGGCCATTTACTTGTGTTTTTTTTTTAAGAACCCCTTTGGCCTCAATTGCTTAGTTATTACAACAATTTTTGTGCTCGGTTTTAATCACAGCATCGAAACCATCCTTCGAACTTCAGCTATACACTCTCAGAAATGCGTGCCTCGGTAGCCTCCTACTTGTGCTCGTGAAGTGCGTTTGAAACGTGCTGCATGGCGCCGATATCATTATAATAGGACCACAGAGCGACTCCTTGATTTTAAGTGTACGAGCGTGGTTGCCCGACGTGTCAACCGAGAAGCTAAATGCACTTTTTGGCGGGATTATGTTTCTACCGTCACTTCGATTTCATCTATGAGTGCAGTTTGGGAAGAAGGTACGGAAAATGAGTCGCTGATACTCTCCAGACCCGGTTCTGGTTCTTAGCGTTGTCGGTGTCAGCCACAGAAACTGAAAATAATCTTGTCTGTATCTCTCAGGGGCTTCCTCTATGCTCCTCGTTTCTTTCCTGCAAGTCTGCAGCTTGCCAATCGTCCACAGCCTGGCTTCAGTATTGTGCGAGGTCATTTATTAGACTCGTCTAGCATTTTCACAGATGAACTGTCTCAACTGTCTCAAATTTGCAGTAGTCTCAGATTCCTTTAGTGCTTTGCAAGTTATGAAAAAAAAAACTAATTCGCCTCTTCCCCAGGTTCTTGGTATACAACTTTAGCTGCGCCTCATTTCTAGCAAAAACAAAGATAGTTTCCTACTGGGTACCTGGTCATGTTGGTATTTTTTTATATATATTTTTATTTAAAACATTACAATACAAGGTGGAAAATATATTAAAAGGTACACAAAATGAGTTAAATCACAAATCCCCAATTTACCCTTACAAAAACTGACTACACCAGACAAAAGTGTTCTGACACCCTATCACCACACACCCTATACACCCAGTTATACCAGAATTATATACCTGTGAAGGCTTAAACTTTTTTCACAATTTCACCCCCCCCCAACCCGCAAAATATAACCATCACCAACCTGATTGCATCTTAACTTGACATTAAAGGATACATAGTAATTATACTATGAGTGATACAGTAACACCATATACACAAAAATATTAATAACAATATTAACAATGGGATACTTGTCTTTATTTAAACACAATGACACCTCAACCTGGTGAAAGAAAATACACTTCAAAGATTAATATTCTAAGAAGGTTGCAACAATGAATATCAACAACTCCCGAAGGCAACTTATGTGCAATTATCTTAGCCTGTAAACCCTATTCATTCAACATAGTATATAAATAAAAACTTTATATTATGAAAAACATCACAAAATACAAAGGTATAAAGTATAAAACCCCAGCCATGTAGCAGCTACACGCAAAAAATTCCACATACTTCCCTAACACAGATAAAACAACAACTTTTTGTGGCTGCACCTAAACACAACTCACATCATATGACTTAAGACTATGTACATAGATAAGAACATAATAATAAATCTAATTTGATTGAATCACAGTTGATAAATCCGCCTTAACATATCAGGCATAAGAGAGTAATTCTCATTGTACAAGTCAGAGTCCAACTTGTATGTAGTCTCATCATTCTAAATACAATAATATGCTTATTTTCAACACATTAAACTGCAACACACTGAACAAGCAACTGTCCATCACTTCCAACACAATATATGCCCTACCCTCACTCTGCACAGTGATAGAGGCAAAGACCCCCCCTCATTTATACCTTATCCATCATTCACTACTACCTTGAAGAAACATGAGGACTATATGAATAGTGTATAGTCCACGACACATAAGAAACTGGCCAGCTCCACAGGTGCTTTCGCCCGTGGTCTATACACTATTCACTCAAGCATCACTCATCCA
Source organism: Cherax quadricarinatus (assembly GCF_038502225.1). Lineage (NCBI taxonomy): Eukaryota > Metazoa > Arthropoda > Malacostraca > Decapoda > Parastacidae > Cherax > Cherax quadricarinatus. Next base: position 37,848,548 of record NC_091298.1, read on the forward strand.
ACACACATGCAACCATTTGTTGTCATCCATAACCAGGGAGACGACCCTGTTTCCACCCATGACTTCCCTACCCCAGCAACACTTTCCAGTCATACCCTCCCCTCCTTGGTACATTACCACTTCTCTTTTAAGCCAATCACAGACCAAACCCCACAAGAATTTAAAAACCCTCCTAAGTATGTTCGTTATTGCCGGCCCAGTTAATGGGAACACGGCTGCCATATGCCATACTTTGCTATGCAGTAAGATGTTAATAACAATGGCACGCTGCACAAGGGTCAAATGATAAGGTCACAATGCACCCAAGCATCCCTGAATTCGGTCTACCATCCTAATCGAGTTTTCCATGCGTGCCACAGTCAGATCGTCTGCATAGATAAGACTGCAAATTTTTAACGAATTCACCTGCCTCCTCACGACTGCACTACCCCACTCAACCCTTCCTGCCCAATCGCCTAACCCTATGACCATGGACTTGTCTGAATTTACTCTCATACCAGATGCCCCTGCAAACATTTGTACTACCCCATCTAATGTGTCCATTGACATACCCGCCCTGATCAGAACAGTAGTATCATCCACATACCCTATTAAAACTGGCCAAACCCTCGCAACCCCACTCCCTGGTCCCTCTACATGACACATACGCTGCTCCACCAATCTGTAAATTGGATCCTGTACGCACACAAACAATAATTGTGACATAGGACACCCCTGCCTAAGTCTCCTACCCATTACAATCTTCCCACCCAATCGACCATTAATCTGTACCCTCGCCAATGCACCTCGATACAATGCCTCAACCCAACCCACTATTTCTTCCCCAAACCCCTGTCCCCTGAAGGTGGCTCTCAATGTTTCTCGGTCCACTCTATCGTATGCCCCTTGCCAATTGAGTGCCACCAAACCTCCCCCCCTCCCCTCCTCCCCCCTTTTGCCTCCACGAAATCCCTAAGTAACCCATGCCCCTCCACCATAGGCCTCCCTGGCAAACCAAACTGAGTTTTCGATATTACCAGCCCCACCACGCACTTAAACCGATTCCCCAGAATCTTAGCAAACAACTTGTAATCCATGCATAACAATGGGATTGCCTGGTAATCCCGAAGCGTATGCTGCCCCTTACCCTTCCATACCAAGACAACGACAGCTGTTGCCTGCTTCTCTCCCAGCTCACCTCTCTCCTTCATGCAATTTAATAACCTAACCAAAAAGTGCCTCATTAGCTCCCAATGCTGCTGATAAAACTCTGCCGGGAGTCCATCAATTCACGGTGCTTTGCCCTTTCGCATTCCACTTAAAGCCCTCCATATTTCTCCCTCAGTTATTTCCCCACCCAGTGCTTGCCTATTATTGTTACACAACTGACATACCACACTCCCACGCACCTGTTCTAAAACCCCATCCTCTACCCCTTCTCGTTGCTAGTACTTCTCATACCACTTATCCGCAAATGCCCCCATTCCTTCCATAGCTTGTATGACCTGCCCGTCCCTGTACCTCACTATCGACTCATGAACCTCCAACCATCGAATAGCCATTGTCTGCTGTCTTTGTTTTTGCCTACGCAATATGTACGATGAAGGTCTATTGCCCCATAACACCTCTTCCACCCCAGCCTGTACCCACACCGCTTGGAACCTCTCATCCTGTACCTCGCACAGCTTCCCTTTAATTGCCATAATATCATCCATAGGATAAGTGCCCACCACCGCCCCACTCACATAACAACCCCATAACCTGTCCTCCAAATAGTTGGCAAGCCCATATTTTAAAGAATTGATACGTTTCCCTTCTCTTACGTAATATTGCTTAATCTGTTCTTTAGCCACGCCATCCCACCACATCACCACATCCTCTACCCCATTTACCTCTGCACTTAACCCCTCCCACAGCATTGCAAATCCCTCAATCCCCTCCTCATCGCATAACACACTTATATTTAATTTCCAATATCCCCTAGATATATCTGCTAGTGTGAAGGCTTACTCAGCCCTGTAACAACTTCAGACAGTATTACCCAGGCTGGCTCCTCCTCAGGAAAATTAGTGAATAGAAAAAGAAATAATAACAGACAAACATAAACACTTTATTATATAGAAATTTAAAATATAAAACACTTAAATATGAAATATTAATCCTACATTAAAGAAAATGAAAAATGAAAAATATAAATGATAACTGAATTCAACGCTAATTTAAAACTTGGGTGTCTGGTGTTGGTGACACTGCTTGTTTAAATCGTAGCCGTTGCTGATGTGGGGGGGGGTCGCAGGTGTTGGTGACCACCACTGGCTAGTTCTTCACAGAGAATCGCCGTGATTGTTATCCCGATGACAGGAAAGCAGGTTCTTTACCGCTGCAATGATGAGGGGTTATGTCCTGCAATTTCATACAGGTACACAGGTACTTAGATACAAAATGGGAAGTCTCTAGACGTTAGTCCTTCTCCATCCGTTCTTCTCGTTGATTGACAGGTGACCCTCACTGTCATCCAAGCTGAAAAGATAGACAGGTTACCCACTGCTTAAATAATCACTCTCCATGGCAGTGTACAATACTCAAAAGACGAGGTGATTATTACAACAGTTAACCTAGAGCAAGACTGAAAGGACTAAGTTTATTGTTGGTCAAAAGTGAAGCTTTTAACCAATAAATCCACTAGAATACAAGGCAGGCATGTACTTACAGAAGTGTTGGGAGCTGTGAGTTGAGTGATTTACTGTTTGACCAGAGCCCCATACGTCACCCTTCGAGGGGGGGGGAAGAGGGAGGGGAAGGGATAGCGGGAGCTAGACTGACCCTACGTTAACAAGCAGCCGGCAGTCAAACTATCACTTTAGGGATGGGGGAGAAAAGGCGGGAAAAACGGGAGCGTGACATACCCTACCTTTAGTAGCCGGCAATGAAGCTATCACTTTCGGGGAGGGGGAAGAAAGGCGGGAGCTTGACTTACCCTACCTTAACTAGTAGCCGGTAATGAAACTATCGTTACTATATCTCTACTCCTATCTATTGAACTTTTCCCTCACACTAGTGACTCCCACCCCACCTCTGCTGCTACCGCCCGATGATCCGAATAAGCTACTTCTATTGTACGGAAAAATGTCAACCAAACTTGAGATATATACAGCCACGGCAAAATTCATCCACCCTCCCAGGTCTCTGCGCCGGCGTCAGGACATCATCAGAGAAACATGACGACGTTTCCCCCACACCGCTCGCCACGTCTTCCCTGCTATGTATTTGTATGCCACATTCCTCCACTGTCAACTCGGTGTTTTGCACCCCTGCAGGTTCATCCTCCACCTCTACAGGCAGTGACAAAGTCTTCAACACCTCCACAAGCTCTTCCTCAATCGCCTTTACCTCCTCCTGCACACACACTACTGTACTCGGCTCCTTCAAAATATCGGTTTCTGGTGGGAAACAGCTTGCCTGACACACGCAGGCTTCTCGAGGGGCTCCACCACCTCCACAATCGCCCACGCTTGTGCTTGTGTGTGGGGCTCGTAGCAACAGCGTCCACACTGGTAACAGGTGCTTGACTAGTTTGTGCAGGCACCCGCCGCTGCTTCACACACACAGCTGCCAAATGATTATCCGCCCCACATAACCTGCACGTAAGTCTCTGTCCAGCGTATGATACAAGAACCTGCATTCTAAAGTCCTCCAGTACGACATAAGACTGTATGGAATGTCTTAGGGTCATCTTCAGGGTAAATGTCCCCTCTAGACGGCCCATATAAGCACCTGCCGACATCTTTCCTTGCTGTGCCAGATGTATGGTTCCATATGCCTCAAAAACACTTCGTATGTCAGCCTCATTTGCCTCGAATGGTACATTACGGAGTTTGACCCACATAAAGTGGCGGGATACGTCAATCAAATGCACCTTCACAGCTGGAGTAGCATCAAGACTCACGTCTTGAAATCTATGCACCAATGACTGGTAAACAGATGTGGAATTCAGTTTAATGAAGATCCTATATGCTCCATTCAGGGCAACACCAGAAACTTCATCGTCCTGGATACCATACGTCTCCCTGATGATGGTCGGGAGTAACACCTGCGCTGAAGTGGGTGAAATTGCCCCATGAAGCAGTTCTATGCCGATGGTATTTACGCAACGCCTCACACTCGGCACCATATTGGTACTAGGTAGCTCGCCTGAAAACAGCAGAGGGGTGCAGAGCACAACCACACTCAACCGTGGTCAGGCAGCGAATCATATTGGTATTGAGGGCAACGATTACACAGACTTTGCTCTCTCTGTTTCATATAGAGGTAATCCATTCTCAGATTATTTTGCTGTAATCTCTAGCCACCAATGCAACCGTTGGCAACAACGTTGGTCTGAAATTATGCATAACCCATAATGGGAGGGTGTTGGCACCTGGAGAAGAAGTTGATATCCTTGGGGTGAAATTTGACTCCAAACTAACCATGAAGAACCATGTTGTACATCTACCAAACAAGGCAGCCAGGAAGCTTACAGCACTTCACCGTATCTCGCATCTACTTGACAGTAGGGGTTGCAAGATTCTGTATGATGCACAAGTACTCTCACACCTAGAGTATGCCCCACTTTCTTGGTTTGCCTGCCCCCCTCTCATCTTCGACTGCTTGACAGAGTGGAGAACAGAGCAAGACGTCTCATCTCTCGCCTGGACCCATCCTGGATAGATCTGTCATTTCAGCAGAACCTTCAACATAGGAGGAATGTGGGTGGCCTTACTGTTATGTACAAGGCCAATATTGTCAAAGTACCACACTTGGATCCACTTCGAGGACAGCGTGAAACAAGCTTTTATGCCACAAGACGGGCAGAAAGCAGCAACTTCACTCTGGCTGTACCCTTCTCCAGAACTTCACTCCATCTGAGATCCTATATACCCAGGATGACTCGAGTATGGAACACATTCGTACAGCATAATGATGTCAACGAGATAAAGTCAGTTGATCAAATGAAAATGCTGGCCCACAGATGGCTCCAACTTCATCCTGTTCCCTACTTGTATGTCTCATAACAATAAAAATGCTTTCAAATGAGCTGATGTAGGTAACAGCTCTTAGCCTGCCAATAAAGTTAGGAATCCTTAACCTGTAAATAGCTTGTCAATAAAGCTAGGGATCCTTAACCTTGTCAAACCCTGTGTAAAAAAAAAAAAAAAAAAAAAAAAACCGCGCTGTAAAGCCGAATTTAGGATCCTGGTCTTCTTATCATCGATGTCATTGTTGGGAGACTGGTTTCCCGTTCTTTGCATCGGGCACACATCACACTCATGGGTTTCTTATGGAGAGGAGCCCAGTTCCACTTTGTGCGAATTGTCAGGTTCCAGGTTCAGCTCACCATATTCCGTTAGTGTCTAGTGACGGTGACGGTCGAGGGGTAGGTAACCAACTGCCCGCGAGCCGGATCCAGCCAACGGGGCCATAGCTCAAGTGATAGTGTATGTCATAGTGTAGTATGCATTATTATAACCTCTATTTATTAACTATGGCGATAGGTGTGGCAAGCCATCCTCTCGTAGACGTGGGCTCTGGCCCCTAGGCAGAACAAGTTTGCCTACCCCTGGGCGCCTCTAGTCTCAGCAGGCACGTAAAATTTACCTCCGACGTCGTCACCGCTCAACACCCTTACTTTATCTTCCCTTTGACACAGACTCCCTCTTTGAATTTTTGGCAGTAGTAGATATATTACATAACCTTTTATTATACTTCCTTTAGCACTCCTCGCCGCCCTTACCACCTCTACCTACATTATGCTCTCCATCCTTGCTAACGTCATATCAAACATATTACACACTTCACACACCCTACCTTGCAGTATTGTATGGCCCTGGTGAGTTTAGCTCTTAATTTTTAATTATAATAATTGGCATTGCATGCACCACACTTAATATCTATGGAAAATATATTACGTATAAATATTAGATGACATATCTAGCATGGTTCTTTTACAATATAATCTACCTTGTTTATAATTACTCTCGTATTTGCTGTTTCTTTCGTAAGGTGAAGTTCAGGGTCTTTCCTTAATTCATGGTATAACTTAACAAATCTTTGATGACAAAGTAAAGCAAATACGAAAGTAATTATGGATAAGGTAGATTATAGTGGAAAAATTACCATGTTATTAGAAGAAACTGGAAGTTCGTGCCTTTAACCTTAAATAGCAAAAATATTGATAAAAAAAAGTCAACAGCACTTTAGATGATAAACTCAACATGTTGAGATGATGACAAGAACATCATAGTTAGCTTAAAACAGCAATTTTGGTTTCTGAACTGGATAAAAAGTTTAAATTTGAATGGCCAGTTAGAAATACATAAATTTGAGATCACTGATGGACTCGTACTAATTCAAGAAAGATTAACTTTCAGGTCCACACACTGAAGTTGTAACATCACAGTTACCAATTACTATACACACGGTAACAACACATTTAACCAAATTTAGGTTAACAATACCCTAAAATATTACTAATGTCCACACGAGATAAATCTTAAGTCGACATCATATTAAGACTACCGTAATGACAATGTCCACAAAACATTTTATATTTTCAAAAACTTTCATTCTGTAGAAAGGCAAAGATATTCTGAATCCTCATGAGAACATTAACTGTTTTCCCGAGATGAGTTTAACAATGCTCATAATAAAATGTGTTATATATGTTAATGGACAAGCGTCTGCTCCTTACTGTAGGTAATGTCCAACTGACGAGTTTACCTGGAGAGAGTTTCGGGGGTCAACGCCCCCGCGGCCCGGTCTGTGACCAGGCGAGTGTCACCACACATCTTGCCAAATCCAAATATATCTCACTGATAAATTTCGTCACCTGAACCAGGAACCTATATGGTAATTACAAAATCTGTGGTAATATTCCTAGAAATCGTATAACTGATTTATTATTTATAAACTCGCTTAGCATCCAAAGGTGCTACATATAGGTGATTCTTGACCTAAAAAGAATCCTAAAGGAAGTAAGAACCTTAGCATAATCAGAGTTACATGAGACCAGATTCAAAGAAACCCAGGTAATCTCTCAGTTCTATGAAACCAGTCAAGCAAACGTCAGGGACATTTTCTTGATTGTAGTTATTATTGAAATTGAGTGATATTATTCGCTTTCTCCAAGCTCATCATTAACCTCAAGATAATTAATTAATGATTCCTTGTTGGTAAGAACCAAGTCATTCAGGTTATTTCATATAGTTGGTCCTGTCACGAACTGTTAAAAATAATCCTGTTTTTAAAAACAAGATTCCTGTCAAATGCTCCAGTCAATTAGTCTAACCTTAATATCTCCCACTTACACAATTTTCATATCTAGAAGTCTTACCACTTTCACTATAAAGGTTTGGGGGCCTGTAAATCATACCCAAGATTAGATTTTTTACGGCCCTCAAGAAACTAGTGAAACAGGTGTGTCGCTTCCACTTTAATATACTGTCTAATGAAACAGTTTAAACAATTTCTGACATACATGACAACTCCATCACCCTTCGTATTGACCCTATCTGTGTAGAATAATTTATAGCATTATATATGACATTCAGAAGGCATTTCTCTATCTTTCAGGTTTAACCAGGTATCTTACAGCAGTAATATCTATGCCTCCTGCATATGTAATTAATCTTAGCTCATCTGTCTTATATATTTTGGTCCTACTCTTAGTATAGTAAACCTTTAATCGAACTAGTCACTCGCTGCTAACTACTGTCTCTCTTTTGTTTACTAATTCCATTGCATTTATTAGTAACTTTATGATGAGGTATTTTGCAATTATTGCCACTTGTATCCCTCGTGTTGTAACCTATTTGTGTCCTCACACATACCTATACCTCTATCTTCTATGAGTGTAAAGTTCTAGATAACTCAGCATCATCCTCCTCGAATGAGTTGGCTAGCATTTCCATTTCCTGCCTCACAGAGATGTACCCCATCCCATGCATACATTTCATGTTTGCCATAAAAACTGCTCCGGCTGTCAAGATAAGATAAGATTTCGTTCGGATTTTTAACCCCGGAGGGTTAGCCACCCAGGATAACCCAAGAAAGTCAGTGTGTCATCGAGGACTGTCTAACTTATTTCCATTGGGGTCCTTAATCTTGTCCCCCAGGATGCGACCCACACCAGTCGACTAACACCCAGGTACCTATTTGCTGCTAGGTGAACAGAACAACAGGTGTAAGGAAACTTGTCGAAATGTTTCCACCCACCCGGAATCAAACCTGGGCCCTCCGTGTGTGAAGCGGGAGCTTTAGCCACCAGGCCTCCTGAAAGTTGTTTGCAGTACCTGTTTAGCCAGTAATTTACACTAATTTTTCCTATGCAAAATGCTACATATGATCGGAACCCCTACCTTAGACCTGATTAAATCTACAAGTGTCCTCTTTTCTATCAGTTCCAGTCTCCTACCCTTTCCAATACCATTTTCATCAGCACTGCAGCAGATTATGGGCTTGTTCCCATTACCTGGCATATTATCGAACCTGTTAACTAAGTCACCAACACCAACTGGAAAACACACCCTCTATCTCACCTTTCTATTTCTGTTACAGAAGACATGGCCCATATATTTTACATGAGAGTCACCAACCACAAGAATATTCCTGCCTCTGCTAATGATAGCAGAGGAGTTAACAATACCTATATCCTCACTGACCACTGAAGCACATTTGTCTTGGAGAACAGGGAAGTGCTTTCCTACCTTCATATCTGCTCTTTTAACTTTCCTCAATTTGACGCTTCTTCCGTTACTAGAAATTACTTCCCGCTTGTAATGGCTGCCAATCTGCTCTTCACTGTTGGTAACCTGTTTGCCTTCACTAACCCCACCCATCTCTCATTGCTACTCATATCCAAGCGACATTTCAGTTTCTAATTATCTTACTTTAAAAGTGAAACCTCCACCTTTAGCACCTTGAACTCAAGAGTCTAAGACACTACAGAAACAAGCCCTGGCGCTCTATTACACTCCATACTAATCCCCCAAACAGCTCAGGTCAGGTACAACCTCCTCGTGACAATTGACTTCTACCGACACTACCATGCCTTCCTTCCACTTCAAACTTAATTGCTCTCCAAGTTATTTTATTTCATTCCATCCTCTCTAAATGTCCGAACCACCTCAACAACCCCTTCTCAGCCCTCGTGATAATACTTTTAGTAACCCTGCACCTCCTTTCTAATTTCCAAACTACAGATTCTTTGCATTATATTCACACCACGCATTGCCCTCAGACATAATATCTCCACTGCCTCCAGTCTTCTCCTTCTTTCAACATTCACCACCCATGCTTCGCACCCATATAAGACTGTTGGTATAAATATGCTTTTATACATTCCAACTTTTGCTTCCATTGATAACGTTCTTCGTCTCTACAGTGCACCACTCACCTTTTACCCTCATCAGTTATATGATTCACCTCGTCTTTCATAGGCCCATCTGCTAACAAATCTACTCCCAAATATCTGAATACATTCACTTCCTCCACACTCCCTCCAATCTGATATCTAATCTTTCATCACCTATTTTTTCTTTGTTAGAGTCAACACCTTACTCTTTCCTATGACCACTTTTAATTTCCTTCTTTTTAATACCCTACCAAACTCCTCCACCAACCTCTGCAACTTCTATTCAGAATCTTCCAAAAGCACAGTGTCATCATCAAAAAGAAACTGTGACAGCTCCCACTTTGTGCTAGATTCTTTATAGTTTAACCCCACATCTCTTGCCAACACCCAAGCATTCACTTCTCTTACAACCCTATCTATAAATATAATGAACAACCACAGTGATATCACACATCCTTGTTTAACGCCTACTTTTACTGGTAAATAATCTCCCTCCCTCCTACATACTCTAACCTGAGCCTCACTATCCTCATAAAAACTCTTCACTGCTTTCAGTAACCTACCTCTTTTTCCATACATCTGCAAAATTGTTCCCTATCCACCTCATCATACGCCTTTTCCAAATTCATAAATGCCATAAAAATATCTTCACCTTTGTCTAAATACTATATATATATTATTTTTATTATTATTATCACACCGGCCGATTCCCACCAAGGCAGGGTGGCCCGAAAAAGAAAAACTTTCACCATCATTCACTCCATCACTGTCTTGCCAGAAGGGTGCTTTACACTACAGTTTTTAAACTGCAACATTAACACCCCTCCTTCAGAGTGCAGGCACTGTACTTCCCATCTCCAGGACTCAAGTCCGGCCTGCCGGTTTCCCTGAATCCCTTCATAAATGTTACTTTGCTCACACTCCAACAGCACGTCAAGTATTAAAAAACCATTTGTCTCCATTCACTCCTATCAAACACGCTCACGCATGCCTGCTGGAAGTCCAAGCCCCTCGCACACAAAACCTCCTTTACCCCCTCCCTCCAACCCTTCCTAGGCCGACCCCTACCCCGCCTTCCTTCCACTACAGACTGATACACTCTTGAAGTCATTCTGTTTCGCTCCATTCTCTCTACATGTCCGAACCACCTCAACAACCCTTCCTCAGCCCTCTGGACAACAGTTTTGGTAATCCCGCACCTCCTCCTAACTTCCAAACTACGAATTCTCTGCATTATATTCACACCACACATTGCCCTCAGACATGACATCTCCACTGCCTCCAGCCTTCTCCTCGCTGCAACATTCATCACCCACGCTTCACACCCATATAAGAGCGTTGGTAAAACTATACTCTCATACATTCCCCTCTTTGCCTCCAAGGACAAAGTTCTTTGTCTCCACAGACTCCTAAGTGCACCACTCACTCTTTTTCCCTCATCAATTCTATGATTCACCTCATCTTTCATAGACCCATCCGCTGACACGTCCACTCCCAAATATCTGAATACGTTCACCTCCTCCATACTCTCTCCCTCCAATCTGATATTCAATCTTTCATCACCTAATCTTTTTGTTATCCTCATAACCTTACTCTTTCCTGTATTCACCTTTAATTTTCTTCTTTTGCACACCCTACCAAATTCATCCACCAATCTCTGCAACTTCTCTTCAGAATCTCCCAAGAGCACAGTGTCATCAGCAAAGAGCAGCTGTGACAACTCCCACTTTGTGTGTGATTCTTTATCTTTTAACTCCACGCCTCTTGCCAAGACCCTCGCATTTACTTCTCTTACAACCCCATCTATAAATATATTAAACAACCACGGTGACATCACACATCCTTGTCTAAGGCCTACTTTTACTGGGAAAAAATTTCCCTCTTTCCTACATACTCTAACTTGAGCCTCACTATCCTCGTAAAAACTCTTCACTGCTTTCAGTAACCTACCTCCTACACCATACACTTGCAACATCTGCCACATTGCCCCCCTATCCACCCTGTCATACGCCTTTTCCAAATCCATAAATGCCACAAAAACCTCTTTAGCCTTATCTAAATACTGTTCACTTATATGTTTCACTGTAAACACCTGGTCCACACACCCCCTACCTTTCCTAAAGCCTCCTTGTTCATCTGCTATCCTATTCTCCGTCTTACTCTTAATTCTTTCAATTATAACTCTACCATACACTTTACCAGGTACACTCAACAGACTTATCCCCCTATAATTTTTGCACTCTCTTTTATCCCCTTTGCCTTTATACAAAGGAACTATGCATGCTCTCTGCCAATCCCTAGGTACCTTACCCTCTTCCATACATTTATTAAATAATTGCACCAACCACTCCAAAACTATATCCCCACCTGCTTTTAACATTTCTATCTTTATCCCATCAATCCCGGCTGCCTTACCCCCTTTCATTTTACCTACTGCCTCACGAACTTCCCCCACACTCACAACTGGCTCTTCCTCACTCCTACAAGATGTTATTCCTCCTTGCCCTATACACGAAATCACAGCTTCCCTATCTTCATCAACATTTAACAATTCCTCAAAATATTCCTTCCATCTTCCCAATACCTCTAACTCTCCATTTAATAACTCTCCTCTCCTATTTTTAACTGACAAATCCATTTGTTCTCTAGGCTTTCTTAACTTGTTAACCTCACTCCAAAACTTTTTCTTATTTTCAACAAAATTTGTTGATAACATCTCACCCACTCTCTCATTTGCTCTCTTTTTACATTGCTTCACCACTCTCTTAACTTCTCTCTTTTTCTCCATATACTCTTCCCTCCTTGCATCACTTCTACTTTGTAAAAACTTATCATATGCTAACTTTTTCTCCCTTACTACTCTCTTTACATCATCATTCCACCAATCGCTCCTCTTCCCTCCTGCACCCACTTTCCTGTAACCACAAACTTCTGCTGAACACTCTAACACTACATTTTTAAACCTACCCCATACCTCTTCGACCCCATTGCCTATGCTCTCATTAACCCATCTATCCTCCAATAGCTGTTTATATCTTACCCTAACTGCCTCCTCTTTTAGTTTATAAACCTTCACCTCTCTCTTCCCTGATGCTTCTATTCTCCTTGTATCCCATCTACCTTTTACTCTCAGTGTAGCTACAACCAGAAAGTGATCTGATATATCTGTGGCCCCTCTATAAACATGTACATCCTGAAGTCTACTCAACAGTCTTTTATCTACCAATACATAATCCAACAAACTACTGTCATTTCGCCCTACATCATATCGTGTATACTTATTTATCCTCTTTTTCTTAAAATATGTATTACCTATAACTAAACCCCTTTCTATACAAAGTTCAATCAAAGGGCTCCCATTATCATTTACACCTGGCACCCCAAACTTACCTACCACACCCTCTCTAAAAGTTTCTCCTACTTTAGCATTCAAGTCCCCTACCACAATTACTCTCTCACTTGGTTCAAAGGCTCCTATACATTCACTTAACATCTCCCAAAATCTCTCTCTCTCCTCTGCATTCCTCTCTTCTCCAGGTGCATACACGCTTATTATGACCCACTTCTCGCATCCAACCTTTACTTTAATCCACATAATTCTTGAATTTACACATTCATATTCTCTTTTCTCCTTCCATAACTGATCATTTAACATTACTGCTACCCCTTCCTTTGCTCTAACTCTCTCAGATACTCCCGATTTAATCCCATTTATTTCCCCCCACTGAAACTCTCCTACCCCCTTCAGCTTTGTTTCGCTTAGGGCCAGGACACCCAACTTCTTTTCATTCATAACATCAGCAATCATCTGTTTCTTGTCATCCGCACTACATCCACGCACATTTAAGCAACCCAGTTTTATAAAGTTTTTCTTCTTCTCTTTTTTAGTAATTGTATACAGGAGAAGGGGTTACTAGCCCATTGCTCCCGGCATTTTAGTCGCCTCATACGACACGCATGGCTTACGGAGGAAAGATTCTTTTCCACTTCCCCATGGACAATAGAAGAAATAAAAAAAGAACAAGAGCTATTTAGAAAAAGGAGAAAAACCTAGATGTATGTATATATATATATATGCATGTGCGTGTCTGTGAAGTGTGACCAAAGTGTAAGTAGGAGTAGCAAGATATCCCTGTTATCTTAGCGTGTTTATGAGACAGAAAAAGAAACCAGCAATCCTACCATCATGCAAAACAGTTACAGGTTTTTGTTTCACAGTCATCTGGCAGGACGGTAGTACTTCCCTGGGTGGTTGCTGTCTACCAACCTACTACCTATATATATATATATATATATATATATATATATATATATATATATATATATATATATATATATATATATATATATATATATATATATATGGATAAAAAGGCTTCATGGAAGAATATTTGGATTTCTTTCTGAAGCCGTTTGAATATTAAACTTCCCCTACCACCCCATCTTTTCATTCTTTTTTTTACCAATAGGAATATTTTATTACATAATATGGTACAAAAGATTTAAGAGATACATTGTTGATATAAAGGTGGCATATAAGGTACATGTTGTTACGTGTGTGTCACCGATTATAAGGCGAAAATCTCATCCAGCTCCTCAGAGCTGAGGCGTGTGCCAAAAATACAGCAGGCATTACCCTTTTGAACAGCCGCACTGAGCCGCTGGAACAGAAAACTAGCTGCCCTGGGATCCCTAGTTACCCTGATGAGTCTTTTTCCCAGCTCCTTAAGGAATTTAGATGCATTCTTTCCCCATGAGCCAAGGGTCTCTGAGCCTGTGGGAACAAACATATAATGATGGGCAAGTTCTCTGTATTTTCTAGACTTTTGGGACTCCCTGAAGCTGGAAGCTGCCCCTCCTTCCTCCCTGATGTATTAGAGATAGGTATTAGCCAAGGTAGATGCACATGTGTAGTCCCACACCATTGCTTACCGTCTGTTCAGGCTAAAAGTGTGATACAATCTGAATGCTTTTGGCTGCCATCAGATCTGCATAGTTGGGGTGGCTCCCTTATTGCTGGGCATCTGGCTGTTGTGAGGCTCCTCTTGATAATGTTATTAACCTCCTCATGTCTTGTAGTCTTTTTCTCGGATTTATGGCACACAAAACCATGGTATCTGAATCGGTCTGCTGCTTCAGTGCCACAAATACACCTGTATTCGGTGAGAATAGAAGCGGCAAGTCGAAGGGCAACACCGATGCGGATGGTCTGTGGGTTGAGGCATGTACCTATGCTGCAGTTGGGAACAGCCAACAGAAAGTGCCCTGTATGAGGAGCCCTCCTGGCTGAAGGAGACTCGAGCCTACTCCAAGGTATTGGTCTAATGTGGTGAGAATGGTATAGCACTGCGTACCTTGTTCCAAGGTTCGTAGGTTCGAGTCTCCTTCAGCCAGAGATCAGTGTTTGTGTATATTTCGCCTGCTCTAGCGAATTCCTTGCATTGTTAAAATCTCTAGTAAGGCTGATGCAAGCAGGGGATGAGATGAAAAGCTGTAAGACTTCTCCCTGAAAGCTGGCTGCCTTGGATCAAAGTCTAGCGCAAGCTGGACTCTAAGGTATTGGTCCAGTGTGGTGAGAATGGTATAGCACTGCATACCTTGTTCCAAGGTTCGTAGGTTCGAGTCTCCTTCAGCCAGAGGTTACCTGGAGGTTATTCCGGGGATCAACGCCCCCGCGGCCCAGACCATGACCAGGCCTCCCGATGGATCAGGGCCTGATCAACTAGACTGTTACTGCTGGCCGCACACAGTCCAACATACGAGCCACAGCCCGGCTGAGTCGGCACTGACTTTAGGTATCTGTCCAGCTCTCTCTTGAAGGCAGCCAGGGGTTTGTTGGCAATTCCCCTAATGCTTAATGGGAGGCTGTTGAACAGTCTTGGGCCCCGGACACTTATGGTGTTTTCCCTTAGTGTACCAATGGCGCCACTACTTTTTATTGGGGGCATTTTGCATCGCCTGCCCAGTCTTTTACTTTCGTAGGGAGTGATTTCTGTGTGCAGGTTTGGGACCATTCCTTCCAGGATTTTTCAAGTGTAGATTATGATATATCTCTCCCTCCTGCGTTCCAACGAGTACAAGTCAAGTGCTTCCAAGCGTTCCCAGTAGTTAAGGTGCTTGACAGAACTTATACGTGCAGTAAAGGATCTCTGTACACTCTCTAGATCTGCGATTTCACCTGCTTTGAATGGAGATGTTAATGTACAGCAGTATTCCAGCCTAGAGAAAACAAGTGATTTGAAAAGGATCATCATTGGCTTGGCATCTCTCGTTTTGAATTACTACTCCCAGGCCCCTTACTACTCCCAGGTCCCTTACATTATTTTTCCTCTCTATTGTATGGCCAGAGTCTGTAGTATACTCTGTTCTAGTTATTATCTCCTCCAGTTTTCCATAACGGAGAAGTTGGAATTTGTCCTCATCGAACATCATATTGTTTACCGTTGCCCACAGGAAAACTTTGTTTATATCTTCTTGGAGGTTAACCGCATCCTCAGCAGATGACAGCCTCATGCAGATCCTAGTATCATCCGCAAAGGATGATACGGTGCTGTGATGTATATCTCTGTCAATGTCTGATATGAGGATGAGGAATAAGATGGAGGCGAGTACTGTGCCTTATGGAACAGAGCTCTTCAATATGGCAGCCTCCGATTTAACTCTGTTGACCACTACTCTTTGTGTTCGATTTGTTAGGAAGTTGAAGATCCACCTCCCCACTTTCCCAGTAATTCCTTTAGCACGTATTTTATGGGCTATTTTGCCATGATCGCATTTGTCAAATGCTTTTGTAAAGTCTGTGTATATTACATCTGCATTCTGATTTTCTTCCAGTGTATCCAAGGCCATATCATAGTGATCCAGTAGTTGTGAGAGGCAGGAGCGACCTGCCCTAAACCCATGTTGCCCTGGATTGTGCAGATTTTGGGAATCCAGATGATTTGCAATCCTGCTTCTTAGCACTCTTTCAAAGATTTTTATGATGTGGGACGTCACAGCTATTGGTCTACAGTTCTTAGCTAATGCTTTGCTGCCACCTTTGTGGAGTGGGGCTATATCCGTCGTTTTAAGTGACTGTGGAATTTCACCCATGTCCAAGCTCCTCCTCCATAGTGTACTTAGGGCACGTGAGAGGGGTTTCTTGCATTTCTTAATGGAAACAGAGTTCCACGAGTCTGGGCCCGGGGCTGAGTGCATGGGCATGTTGTCAATAGCTTTTTCGAAATCTATCGGAGTTAGGGTAATGTCGGAAATCTGACATACATTTATGGAGTTTTGAGGCTCATTCATGAAGAAATCATTTGGATCGTCGATCCTCAGACCGTTTAGTGATTCACTAAACACAGAGTCGTACTGGGATTTCAATATTTCACTCATTTCCTTGTTGTCATCTGTGTAAGTCCCATCCTGTCTGAGTAAGGGCCCGATACTAGAAGTGGTATTTGCCTTGTTTTCGGCATATGAAAAGAAATATTTTGAATTTCTTTCAATTTCACTAATAGCTTTAAGCTCCTCATGTCTCTCCTGGTTCCTGTAAGAGTCATTTAACTTAAGTTCGATAGTTTCCACTTCCTTGGTCAGCGCCTCCTTTCGTGTATCAGATATTCTAGCGTTCCTGAGGTCTCAGTGGAGTTTCGTAGTCTTCTGTAGAGGGAGCGTCTTTCTCTCTCCAGTTTACTCCTGCTCTTCTTCTTTCTTAGGGGAATATGCCTAGAACATGCTTCAGCTGCCAGGAAGTTGATCAGTGTTTGTGTATATTTCGCCTGCTCTTGCGAATTCCTTGCATTGTTAAAATCTCTAGTAAGGCTGATGCATGCAGGGGATGAGATGAAAAGTTCTAAGCCTTCTCCCTGAAAGCTGGCTGCCTTGGATCAAAGTCTAGCGCAAGCTGGACTCCAAGGTATTGGTCCAGTGTGGTGAGAATGGTATAACACTGCGTACCTTGTTCCAAGGTTCGTAGGTTTGAGTCTCTTACAGCCAGAGTTCAGTATTTGTGTATATTTCGCCTGCTCTTGCGAATTTCTTGCACACACACACACTATATATATATATATATATATATATATATATATATAATATATATATATATATATACTGGTCAGGGAGGTATACCATCTTTTAGGAGTGAAGAAGAGAAGAATGTAAGTGTGGGGGAGGTACGTGTGGCATTACGTAATATAAATGGGGATAAAGCAGCTGGAACTGACGGGATCATGACAGAAATGTTAAAAGCAGGGGGGGATATAGTGTTGGAGTGGTTGGTACTTTTGTTTAATAAATGTAAGAAAGAGGGGAAGGTACCTAGGGATTGGGAGAGAGCATGTATAGTCCCTTTACATAAAGGGAAAGGGGACAAAAGAGACTGTAAAAATTATAGAGGAATAAGTTTACTGAGTATACCAGGAAAAGTGTACGGTAGGGTTATAATTGAAAGAATTAGAGGTAAGACAGAATGTAGGATTGCGGATGAGGAAAGAGGTTTCAGAGTGGGTAGGGGATGTGTAGATCAAGTGTTTACATTTAAGCATATATGTGAACAGTATTTAGATAACGGTAGGGAAGTTTTTATTGCATTTATGGATTTAGAAAAGGCATATGATAGAGTGGATAGAGGAGCAATGTGGCAGATGTTGCAAGTATATGGAATAGGTGGTAAGTTATTAAATGCTGTAAAGAGTTTTTATGAGGATAGTGAGGCTCAGGTTAGGGTGTGTAGAAGAGAGGGAGACTACTTCCCGGTAAAAGTAGGTCTTAGACAGGGACGTGTAATGTCACCATGGTTGTTTAATATATTTATAGATGGGGTTGTAAAGGAAGTAAATGCTAGGGTGTTCGGGAGAGGGGTGGGATTAAATTTTGGGGAATCAAATTCAAAATGGGAATTGACACAGTTACTTTTTGCTGATGATACTGTGCTTATGGGAGATTCTAAAGAAAAATTGCAAAGGTTAGTGGATGAGTCTGGGAATGTGTGTAAAGGTAGAAAGTTGAATGTGAACATAGAAAAGAGTAAGGTGATTAGGGTATCAAATGATTTAGATAAAGAAAAATTGGATATCAAATTGGGGAGGAGGAGTATGGAAGAAGTGAATGTTTTCAGATACTTGGGAGTTGACGTGTCGGCGGATGGATTTATGAAGGATGAGGTTAATCATAGAATTAATGAGGGAAAAAAGGTGAGTGGTGCGTTGAGGTATATGTGGAGTCAACAAACGTTATCTATGGAGGCAAAGAAGGGAATGTATGAAAGTATAGTAGTACCAACACTCTTATATGGGTGTGAAGCTTGGGTGGTAAATGCAGCAGCGAGGAGACGGTTGGAGGCAGTGGAGATGTCCTGTTTAAGGGCAATGTGTGGTGTAAATATTATGCAGAAAATTCAGAGTGTGGAAATTAGGAAAAGGTGTGGAGTTAATAAAAGTATTAGTCAGAGGGCAGAAGAGGGGTTGTTGAGGTGGTTTGGTCATTTAGAGAGAATGGATCAAAGTAGAATGACATGGAAAGCATATAAATCTATAGGAGAAGGAAGGCGGGGTAGGGGTCGTCCTCGAAAGGGTTGGAGAGAGGGGGTAAAGGAGGTTTTGTGGGCAAGGGGCTTGGACTTCCAGCAAGCGTGCGTGAGAGTGTTAGATAGGAGTGAATGGAGACGAATGGTACTTGGGACCTGACGATCTGTTGGAGTGTGAGCAGGGTAATATTTAGTGAAGGGATTCAGGGAAACCGGTTATTTTCATATAGTCGGACTTGATTCCTGGAAATGGGAAGTACAATGCCTGGACTTTAAAGGAGGAGTTTGGGATATTGGCAGTTTGGAGGGATATGTTGTGTATCTTTATATGTGTATGCTTCTAAACTGTTGTATTCTGAGCACCTCTGCAAAAACTGTGATAATGTGCGAGTGTGGTGAAAGTGTTAAATGATGATGAAAGTATTTTCTTTTTGGGGATTTTCTTTCTTTTTGGGGTCACCCTGCCTCGGTGGGAGACGGCCGACTTGTTGAAAAAAAAAAAAAAAAAAATATTATATATATATATATATATATATATATATATATATATATATATATATATATATATACATGATATATATATATACATGATATATATATATACATGATATATATATATATATATACATGATATATATATATACATTATATATATATATATATATATATATATATATATATATATATATATATATATATATATATATATTAATAATGAAAGGGGGTAAAGCAGCTGGAATTGATGGGATAAAGACATAAATGTTAAAAGCACGTGGGGACATAGTTTGGGAGTGGTTGCTGCTTTTATGAAATAAATGTATGGAAGAGGGTAAGATACATAGGGATTGGCAGAGAGGATGTATAGTTCCTGTATATAAACACAGAGGGTAATAAACCTGTTGTGTATACCTGCTAAAGTGTATGGTAGAGTTATTATTGAAAGAATTGAGAGTAAGACGGAGAACAGGACCGCAGTTGAACAAATATTTATGTAGTTGCTGGACTAAGTCACAGCTCCAGGCCCCGCATCTTCGCAAGCCGCTGCTAGGTCAGTCTCTTCCCGCTCCTAGACCCTTATACCTCTTCCTAACCCTATGCGTAGGTATTGCTTCCACCACTTCATTATCCAGATAATTCCACTTCCTGAAAGCTCTTATGTCTAAAGAAATACTTCCTAACATCCCTATGAATCATCTTAGTTTTAACCTTCGAGTTAGTGTCCCATCTCTGAAATATTTTAACCCTGTCCTGCTTGTAAATTTCTTTAAGTATTTTATATGGCGTTATCAAGTCTTCCCTGGGCTCCTATCCTCTAGTATCATAAGGTTGAGTCCCCTTAACCTCTCCTCAGTTCCAGAATTACTCTTGTTGCAAACCTTTGCACTTTCTCCAATTTCTTTAAGTGTTTGACTAGGTGTGGGTTCCAACTTGTGCTGCATACTCCAGTGTGGGCCAACCGTACACGGTGTACAATGTCATGAATGACTCCTTACTTAGCTAAATGTCTAATCGCTATTTTCAGGTGTGCCACGCGCTCATATGCTGCAGTGGTTATTTGATTGATGTGCCCTCAGGGGACATGCTCAGTATAAAACCTCAAAATCCTTTTCCTTAAGTGCGGTTTGTAGCCTTTGATCCCCTAGCCTGTACTCCGCCTGGGGCCTTCTTTGTCCTTCCTCAATCTTCATAACATTGCACTTGGTGGAGTTATACTGCAATAGCCACTTGTCGAACCAGGCTTGAAGCCTATCCAGATCATCTTGTAGTTTAACCTGATCCTCGCCCACTTGTATTCTCCTTATTTGCCTCACATCATCAGTGAACAGGAACACTTCTGAATCTATTCCTTTCATCATATCATTCAAATACATATACAAGAAACAGCATCGGACCCAGGACTTACCCTTGTGGAACCCCATTCGACACTTTATCACGTATCAACTCTCACTGCTTCCTTCCTACCAGGTATTCCCTGATCCCTGTAGTACTTTCCCTACTATTCCTGCCTTCTTAATTTTTGAACCACTCTCCTGTGTGGTACTGTGTCAAAATTATTATTATTATACTCAAGGGGGAAGCGTTAAACCCGGAGGATTATACAGCGCCTGGGGGGGGGGATGTGGAAGGCATTCAGACTTAATTCGGGGAACTAGAGCACAGATACAATTCCCTAAATCAAGAGTCCCTCACCAACATCAAGAAACCTTCCTTGAGGGGACTGTGTCACAAGCAAAATTACAGTCCAAAAATATGCAAACTACCCATCCCTACCTGTCTCTCTCCTGTCTTACGTATGTTTCCGTGTCGTAGAACTCTGAGTAGATTTGTGACGCAGGATTTTTCATCCCTGAAACCGTACTGATTGTCGTCAATGATCCCAGTCCTTTATGTGTGCTTTATATGTACTCTTCTGATAATTTTCTCCGTAACTTTAAATACTGTACATGTCAGTGAAGCTGGTCTGTATTTTATTGTTGCTTTTCTGTCTCCTTTCTTAAAAATTGGAACATTTTCCCTCAAGGAAGGGTCCTTGAGGGTTCTACTCAATTCCTTGTTTTCTTGAGTAATTTGCCTTCTACACTTTTTCCATGCTCTTGCACACTTGGCTTTGGTCTTTTTACACCTCCAGTTAAACAATGGGCTCACTCTGGTCTTTCAATTTTTTCTGTTGCCTTTTGATATGAACTTGTCTGCCTCCCTGCACTTAGTGATCACTTGTTCCATGATTTCATTTACTGTCTTTAACTCTAGTTCTCTTTCCACACCGCACCTTATGCAGGAATTGCCTCCTACCTGTGTGTGAAGTTTGGCTTCTCCAGTCCTTCTCGTGATGCTTCTTTCTTCACCCTTAACTCTACAAGGTATTCAAAACTCAGGACGTCATGATCACTGGCACCAAGGGGCCTTTCGTATGTGAATGAGGTCCAGCCCTCTTGGATCATCCTTTCCCCTCCTCTTTCCCTCTCTGGTTGTATCCCTAACATGTTTGTGCATGAAGTTTTGCCAATCAATCTCCTTGTGATTGAAATTTCCCATGATAAGTAATTTTACCCTACCCATGTGGGCCCTTTTGGCCACTTTGGGTAGTGCATCCACTCATACACTCATCAAACACTTGTCTTGGTCTCTTGCTGTTCAGTGGTAGGTTGTATATCACTGTTATCATCACCTTTGGTCCCATACTACGAAGTCATCTGCTTCCTCTCCATCCATTCCTCTCATTTACTCATAACTCCACTGATGAGCTGTGCATCTCCTCCTTCCCCTCTGTTTTCTTTGTCTTTCCTTAGGATCTGATATGCAGTAGGAAAGATCGCATTTCTTATCCTCTGTATGTTTTTCTCCATTAGTGCTATGACGTCTGGGGATGCCTCAAAGAGTGTTTTTTCCCACTCCTCATTCTTATTTCTAATTCCATCTGCATTGGTGTACCATACCTTTAGCTTCCTTTCCAGTACTGTATTTTGGGACATGGGAAGGTTTGGTGAGGCAGGGCGGGATGTTATATATGGCTGCTGTGGTGGTGATATTGATGCTGGAGGGGGGTCTGTGCAGTGTGGATTGTAACTGGTTATTGTGCTTGGTTGGTATGGGATGGTAGGGGTTGAGGGGGTTCTGTGAGCATTTGTGTTTTGTGTTTACCTGGAGGCTGAACTTTCCTGCCTGTCGTTGCCTGTCCTGTCTCTCTTTCCTTTGACTAGTGTTTTCTTACTCTCACTCTCAGTTGTCCCCGTTCTTTTCATGTTTTGTCTTGATCAAGGTACTTCGATGATATTCTCAGGAGTCCTTTAACAGTGACTTCTGCTGTAGTATCCTGTTCTATACTTCTTTCAATAATGTCAATTTTGATTGGTCGATTTTTTTCCCTCAAATATCTTCCCCTTCCCTCAAGGCTGTGTTGCTGTGATGATGCTCTCAGTCTTCTTTTTCTCCTAATGTCTTCTTTCGTCATAGGTCGTTCCTTCAGCCTCCTGAAGACAATGAATAATTATTGACCTCTCCCTCTCTTCTTCCCATTTCTTTTCTCTCCACATCTCTGGATCTGATTTAAGCATCTTCTTTTCTTGTCTCCCTTAACTCCCAGACATCCAGGTTACTTGATATTACTTCTGCAAAGGATTTCTTGGCTCCATCCGCTCCTTCAGTCCCCTCACAGTCTGATGATGCTCCTGTTTCAATCACCATGCTCCTTTCCGTCCTCGTCTTAATATCCTGCTTCAACACTTCCAGTTCTTTCTCCCGTATCTGTATTTTTGCTTCAGGAGCTACAGCTCGTAACTTCCACGTCTTGCTCTCTGCAAATATTGTCTCCATCATTTTACAGTAAAGCTCGTATAGCCTTTTTCTTGATTTTTGATCCATTTTTCCTCTTGAACCTTTTTGACCATTCTTCCTTTTCAGACCAGCTATCATCGGTTCATTTGCCTGTTTGTCCTCCCTTTTGAGATCCCATTTATCATATCCTCTTAGGATGCTCTAGCTTCTGCAGTCTGTAAATTTGAGTAAAAGTATTTGTGGGTGTGTGTGTGTGTGTGTACTCATTTGTACTCACCTATTTGTGGTTGCAGGTGCCGAGTCATAGCTCCTGGCCTCGCCTCTTCGCTGATTGCTACTAGGTCCTCTCTCTCCCTGCCACTGTGTGTGTGTGTGTGTGTGTATACTCACCTAATTGTGGTTTCAGGGGTCGAGACTCAGCTCCTAATTTTCTCTCCCACTCTTGTTCCATCCTTTTCCACTGCTCCTCCATCCACTCCTCCCTACCAGAACCATTCTCATCTGATCCCTGGTTCCTGCGAATCCCCACCATTTTTTTTTTTAGTGAGAGAGAGTGAGAGAGAAGGAAAAGGTAGGAGAGAGAGAGGGGGGGAGAGTGGGAAGGGAAAGGGGGAGAGAGAGAGTGAGAGAGAGGGGGGAAAGAGAGTGGGGGGAAAGAGAGAGAAGGGAAGGTTAGGAGAGGGGGAGAGTGAGAAGGGAAAATGGGGAAGAGATAGAGAGAGAGAGAGAAAGAGAGAGAGAGAGAGAGAAAGAGAGAGAGAGAGAAAGAGAGAGAGAGAGAGAGAAGGGAAAGTAGAAAGAGAGAGAGAGGAGAAGAGTGAGAAGGGAAAGGGGGAGAGAGAGAGTGAGAGAGAGGGGGGAAAGAGAGAGGGGGAAAGAGAGAGAAGGGAAGGTTAAGAGAGGGGGAGAGTGAGAAGGGAAAATGGGGAAGAGATAGAGAGAGAGAGAGAGAGAGAGAGAGAGAGAGAGAGAGAGAGAGAGAGAGAGAGAGAGAGAAGGGAAGGTAGAAGGAGAGAGAGAGGGGGAGAGTGAGAAGGAAAAAGAGGTAGAGAGAGTGAGAGAGAGGGGAGAGAGAGAGAGAAGGGAAGGGTAGGAGAGGGGGACAGTGAGAAGGGAAAATGGGGAGGAGAGAGAGATAGAGACAGAGAGAGAAAAAATGCCAGCTGCTCTAAGCTACATCAATCACCAGCTGAGACCTATATCAGCTTGGGGAAATAGATGGCAAGTAATATTTGCACCTGAGAAAATGCAAATGATGATCGTCTCTAGGCACCATGATGGTAATGCTGGTGCAGTAGTAAGGATGAATGGGAGAGTGTTGGCACCTGGAGAAGAAGTTGATATCCTTTGGGTGAAATTTGACTCCAAACTAACCATGAAGAACCATGTTGTAAATCTACCAAACAAGGCAGCCAGGAAGCTTACAGCACTTCGCCGTATCTCGCATCTACTTGACAGTAGGGGTTGCAAGATTCTGCACGAGGCACAAGTACGCTCGCACCTTGAGTATGCTCCACTTTCTTGGTTTGCCTGCCCCCCTCTCATCTACGACTGCTTGACACAGTAGAGAACAGAGCAAGACGTCTCATCTCTCGCCTGGACCCATCCTGGATAGATCTGTCATTTCAGCAGAGCCTTCAACATAAGAGGGATGTGGGTGGCCTTACTGTTATGTATAGGGCCAATATTGTCAAAGTACCACACTTGGAACCACTTCGAGGACAGCATGAAACAAGCTTTTATGCCACAAGACGGGCAGAAAGCAGCAACTTCACTCTGCTGTACCCTTCTCCAGAACATCACTCCATCTGAGATCACATATACCCAGGATGACTCGAGTATGGAACACATTCGTACAGCATAAAGTTAGGAATCCTAAACCTGTAAATAGCTTGTCAATAAAGCTAGGGATCCTTAACCTTGTCAAACCCTGTGTAAAAAAAAAAAAAAAGAGAAAGAGAGAGAGAGAGAGAGAGAGAGAAGGGAAAGGTAAAAGGAGAGATGGGGAGAGTGAGAAGGGAAAAGGGGGAAGAGAGAGAGAGAGAGAGAGAGAGAGAGAAAGAGCAAAGACATAGAGAGAGGGGGAGAGAGGGGGAAAGAGGGGGGAGATGGAAGAGAGAGAGGGGGGAGAGAGAGGATAGGGGGAGAGAGAGGGGAGGAGGGGAGATAGAAGGGAAAAGGGAGAGGGGAGAGATAATGAGAGGGGAGATGTTAGAGGGGCAGAGATGTTAGAAGGGGGAGGTGTTAGAGGGAAGAGATGTTAGAGGGGAGAGAAAGAGAGATAGGTAGAGAGTGATAGGTAGAGAGAGAGCTAGGTAAAGAGTGAGATAGGAAGAGAGAGATAGGTAGAGAGAGATAGATAGAGAGATAGGTAGAGAGGGAGACAGGTAGTGAGAGAGGGAGAAAGAAAGAGTGAGGTTCAAATGGTCAGTTCACTGAAAGGTGTGAAATCCTACGTATGTGTGTGTGTTTGCGTGTGTACTACAGCTTACAAGTGCTTGTTCCTGTGTATGTGTGTGTGTGTGTGTGTGTGTGTGTGTGTGTATGTGTGTGTGAGTGCGTGTGTGTGTGTGTGTGTGTGAGTGCGTGTGTGTGTGTGTGTGTGTATGTGTGTGTGAGTGCGTGTGTGTGTGTGTGTGTGTCTGTGTGTGTGTGCATATGTGTGTGTATATGTGCGTGTGTGTGTGTACTCACCTAATTGTGGTTGCAGGGGTCGAGACTCAGCTCCTGGCCCCGCCTCTTCACTGATCGCTACTGGGTCCTCTCCCTCTCTGCTTCCTGAGCTTTGTCATACCTCTTCTTAAAAGTATGTATGGTTCCTGCCTCCACTACTTCACATGCTAGGCTATTCCACTTCCTGACGACTCTATGGCTTAAGAAATACTTCCTATCGTCCCTGTGACTCGTCTGAGTCTTCAGCTTCCATTTGTGACCCCTTGTTTCTGTGTCCCCTCTCTGGAACATCCTATCTCTGTCTACCTTGTCTATTCCCCGCAGTATCTTGTATGTCGTTATCATGTCTCCCCTGACCCTTCTGTCCTCCAGTGTCGTCAGTCCGATTTCCCTCAACCTTTTCTCGTACGACATTCCCCTGAGCTTTGGGACTAGCCTTGTTGCAAACCTTTTTACTTTCTCTAACTTCTTGACGTGCTTGACCAGGTGTGGGTTCCAGACTAGTGCTGCATACTCCAGTATGGGCCTAACATGAACAGTGTACAGTGTCTTGAACGATTCCTTATTAAGGAATCGGAACGCTATTCTCAGGTTTGCCAGGTGCCCTTATGCTGCAGCAGTTATTTGGTTGATGTGTGCCTCCGGTGACGTGCTCGGTGTTATGGTCACCCCAAGTTCTTTCTCCCTGAGTGAGGTCTGTAGTCTTTGTCCACCTAGCCTATACTCTGTCTGCGGTCTTCTTTGCCCCTCCCCAATCTTCATGACATTGCATTTGGCAGGGTTGAATTCGAGAAGCCAGTTTCTGGACCACATGTCCAGCCTGTCCAGGTCTCTTTGCAGTCCTGCCTCATCCTCATTCGATTTAATTCTTCTCATCAACTTCACATCATCTGCGAATAGGGACACTTCAGAGTCTATTCCTTCCATCATGTCGTTCGCATATATCAAAAATAGCACTGGTACTAGAACTGACCCCTGTGGGACCCCGCTCGTCACAGGCGCCCACTGTGATACCTCTTCACGTCCCATGACTCGTTGTTGCCTCCCTGTCAGTTACTCCCTTATCCATTGCAGTGCCCTACCTGTTATATGCGCCTGATCCTCCAGCTTCTGCACTAATCTCTTGTGGGGGACTGTGTCAAAGGCCTTCCTGCAGTCTAGGAAAATGCAATCAACCCACCCCGCTCTCTCGTGTCTTACTTCTGTTACCTTGTCATAATACTCCAAAAGGTTTGTGACACATGATTTGCCTTTCATGAACCCATGCTGGTTTTCATTTATAGTCTAGTTCCATTCCAGGTGTTCCAAAACTCTCCTCCTGATAATCTTTTCCATGACTTTGCACACAATACATGTCAGAGACACAGGTCTGTAGTTAAGTGCCTCATTTCTGTTTCCTTTCTTAAATATAGGGACTACATTTGCTGTCTTCCATTTCTCAGGTAGTTGCCCAGTTTCAAGGGATGTGTTGAAGATTGTGGTTAGGGGCATGCACAGCATCTCTGATCCTTCTCTAACGACCCATGGGGAGATGTCCGGTCCCATCGCCTTTGAGGTATCAAGGTCACTTAGCAGCTTCTGCACCTCCTCCTCGGTTGTTCGTATATCATCCAATACTTGTTGGTATATTCCCTCTTGATGTTCCCTTCTGTGCTGTCTTCCCACAGCCCTTCCTGTCTCTACTGTAAAAACTTCCTTAAATCTCCTGTTTAGCTCCTCACATACCTCCTGATCATTTCTTGTGAGTTCCCCACCTTCTGTCCTCAGTCTGATCACCTGGTCTTCGACTGTTGTCTTCCTCCTGATGTGGCTGTACAACAGTTTCGGGTCAGTCTTGATTTTCGTTGCTATGTTATTTTCATGCTGTCGCTGGGCCTCCCTCCTTACCTGTGCATACTCGTTCCTGGCTCTGCTACTTATCTCCCTATTTTCATGTGTTCTCTGCCTTCTGTACTTTTTCCATTCTCTATTGCACTTTGTTTTTGCCTCCTTACACCGTCGGGTAAACCAGGGGCTCGTTCTGTTCTTCCCATTGTTTCTGTTGCCATTGCGAATAAACCTTTCCCGTGCCTCCTTGAATTTTGTTGTTACATATTCCATCATTTCATTTACTGGCTTTCCTGCCAGTTCTCTGTCCCATGGAACTTCCTTCAGGAAGTTCCTCAACCCTATGTAGTCCCCTCTTTTAAAGTCAGGCTTTTCCCATTCAACTCCTGTTACTCTCTCCACTTGCAACTCTACTATGTATTCAAAGCACAGAACCACGTGATCACTAGCTTCTAGGGGACTCTCATATGTGATGTCCTCAATGTCTGAACTGCCCAGGGTGAACACAAGGTCCAATCTTGCTGGTTCATCCTCC
>NC_091298.1:37879232-37897809 GCF_038502225.1 Cherax quadricarinatus
ATATGGGCATAACGTATACGGTGTACAGGGTCCTGAACGATTCCTTATTAAGATGTCGGAATGTTGTTCTGAGGTTTTGCTAGGCGCCCATATGCTGCAGCAGTTATTTGGTTGATGTGCGCTTCAGGAGATGTGCCTGGTGTTATACTCACCCCAAGATCTTTTTCCTTGAGTGAGGTTTGTAGTCTCTGACCCCCTAGACTGTACTCCGTCTGCGGCCTTCTTTGCCCTTCCCCAATCTTCATGACTTTGCACTTGGTGGGATTGAACTCCAGGAGCCAATTGCTGGACCAGGTCTGCAGCCTGTCCAGATCCCTTTGTAGTTCTGCCTGGTCTTCGATCGAGTGTATTCTTCTCATCAACTTCACGTCATCTGCAAACAGGGACACCTCAGAGTCTATTCCTTCCGTCATGTCGTTCACAAATATCAGAAACAGCACTGGTCCTAGGACTGACCCCTGCGGGACCCCGCTGGTCACAGGTGCCCACTCTGACACCTCGCCACGTACCATGACTCGCTGCTGTCTTCCTGACAAGTATTCCCTGATCCATTGTAGTGCCTTCCCTGTTATCCCTGCTTGGTCCTCCAGTTTTTGCACCAATCTCTTGTGTGGAACTGTGTCAAACGCCTTCTTGCAGTCCAAGAAAATGCAATCCACCCACCCCTCTCTCTCTTGTCTTACTGCTGTCACCATGTCATAGAACTCCAGTAGGTTTGTGACACAGGATTTCCCGTCCCTGAAACCATGCTGGCTGCTGTTGATGAGATCATTCCTTTCTAGGTGTTCCACCACTCTTCTCCTGATAATCTTCTCCATGATTTTGCATACTATACATGTCAGTGACACTGGTCTGTAGTTTAGTGCTTCATGTCTGTCTCCTTTTTTAAAGATTGGGACTACATTTGCTGTCTTCCATGCCTCAGGCAATCTCCCTGTTTCGATAGATGTATTGAATATTGTTGTTAGGGGTACACATAGCGCCTCTGCTCCCTCTCTCAATACCCATGGGGAGATGTGTGTGTGTGTGTGTGTGTGTGTGTGTGTGTGTTTGTGTTTGTGTGTGTGTGTGTGTGTGTGTGTGTGTGTGTGTGAGTGTGTGTGTTTCATATTTTACTTAACCACCATGTTTGTGAGGCTTATGGACCTGGGTATGGCTTTCATCTTTACCTAAAATACTTTTCTTGACATCTGGTGGTACTTAAATTGCTGTCTGTAATGTATATATATATATATATATATATATATATATATATATATATATATATATATATAAACATGTAAGACAATCCACGGGGGTGTAAATCTGTAGCTCACGTACTTTCGAACGTCTCAGTGCATCATCAGGAGCTGTGCAACGTTGCAAGAGAACAACTAAAGCAGGAAGAGTTCTCATTGTAGTGTAGTGCTGATGTGTCACTGTCCACGGTTTCCTGTAGAATGTGATCAGTGCCAACCTCACACTACTGCCATTCCCCTTCTCCCCGATATGGGGTAGGAGGGTTTCTGTGATGTCAAGTATGAAATTATATGAATTAATAGGCAGCCCCTTTCCCTAGCCGTTTATAATAGGTCATATGGTTTGAGAAAATGCGTTTTCCGTTGGGTACATGGATTGCTATATTCTCTATAATCTTTTTCAAATAATAAAAGAAAGGAACGGATTGTGCTATTCGTCCGTTTAAATGTGTTCCTCTGGGGTACTCGAATGTTCCACTGAGATATTCAGAAGTATCCCTTCCTCAATATTGTCTATTATTCTTCTTAGTGTCGGTTAATATGCCTTTTTTGGGAATCTTCTATGCTTTATCGATAATATTTGTATGGCCTAAATTTCTAATTTCTACTAACACCCTTTAACCTCTCGTTATGTTATCTCGTAATCTTGTGTGCCTGTAACTATGTGGTAGTTTGTTAGATTGTGTATTGGTGGATAAAATGTTGATAAAATGTAGGCTTCAAGATGTACATGTTTATAGAGGGGTAAATGATATATTAGATCATTATTTAGTTGTAGCTACAGTTAGAGTAAGAGGTAGATGGGACAAAAGGAAAATGGCAGAAACAAGTAAGAGAGAGGTAAAAGTGTATAAACTAAGGGAGGAAGAAGCTAGGGTGAGATATATGCAAGTATTGGCAGAAAAGTGGGCTAGTGGAAGTATGAGTAGTGGGGGGAGGGGTTGAAGAGGTTTGGAATAGTTTTAAAAATGCAGTAATAGAATGTGGAGCAGAAGTTTGTGGCTATAGGAGGGTGGGTGCAGGGGGAAAGAGGAGTGACTGGTGGAATGATGAAGTAAAGGGTGTGATAAAAGAAGGAAAGTTAGCTTATGAGAGGTTTTTGCAAAGCAGAAGTGTTGTAAGAAAGTCAGAGTATATGGAGAGTAAAATAAAGGTGAAGAGAGTGGTGAGAGAGTGCAAAAGGAGAGGAATGATAGAGTGGGAGAGGCACTGGCAAGAAATTTTAATGAAAATAAGAAAAAAAATTTAGTGAGATAAACAAGTTAAGAAAATCTAAGGAGCGAATGGATTTGTCAGTTACTAAACAGAGTATGGGAGTTAGTTAATGGGGAGCTGGAGTTATTGGGTAGATAGCAAAAATATTTTGAGGAACTTTTAAATGTCGACGAAGAAAGGGAGGCGGTAATTTCATGCACTGGTCAGGGTGGTATACCATCTTTTAGGAGTGAAGAAGAGCAGGATGTGAGTGTGGGGGAGGTGCATGAGGCATTACGTAGAAAGAAAGAGGGTAAAGCAGCTGGAATTGACGGGATCATGAAAGAAATGTTAAAAGCAGGGGGAGATATAGTGTAGGAGTGGTTGGCATTCTTGTTTAATAAATGTATGAAAGAGGGGAAGGTACCTAGGGATTGGCAGAGAGCTTGTAAAAATTATAGAGGAATAAGTTTACTGAGTATACCAAGAAAAGTGTACAGTAGGGTTATTATTGAAAGAATTAGAGGTAAGACAGAGAGTAGGAATGCGGATGAGCAAGGAGGTTTTAGAGTGGGTAGGGGATGTGTACATCAAGTGTTTACATTGAAGCATATATGTGAACAGCATTTAGATAAAGGTAGGGAAGTTTTCATTGCATTTATGGATTTAGAAAAGGCATATGATAGAGTGGATAGGGGAGCAATGTGTCAGATGTTGGGCATATATGGAATAGGTAGTAAGTTACTAAATGCTGTAAAGAGTTTTTATGAGGTTAGTGAGGCTCAGGTTAGGGTATGTAGAAGAGAGGGAGACTACTTCCTGGTAAAAGCAGGTCTTAGACAGGGATGTGTAATGTCACCATGGTTGTTTAATATATTTATAGATGGTGTTGTAAAAGAAGTAAATGCTAGGGTGTTGAGGAGAGGGGTAGGATTAAATTTTGGGGAATCAAATGCAAAGTGGGAGTTGACACAGTTACTTTTTGCTGATGATACTGTGCTTATGGGAGACTCAAAAGAAAAGTTGCAAAGGTTAGTGGACGAGTTTGGGAGGGTGTGTAAAGGTAGAAAGTTGAAAGTGAACATAGATAAGAGTAAGGTGATATGGGTATCAAACGATTTAGGTAAAGAAAAATTGGATATCACATTGGAGAGAGAGACTATGGAAGAAGTGAATGTTCTCAGATATTTTGGAGTTGACGTGACAGCAGATGGGTTTATGAAGGATGAGGTTAACCATAGAATTAATGAAGGAAAAAAGATGAATGATATGTTGAGGTATATGTAGAGACAAAAAACTTTATCTGTGGAGGCAAAGAAGGGAATGTATGAAAGTGTAGTGATACCAACTCTCTTATTTGGGTGTGAAGCTTGGGTTCTAAATGCTGAAGCGAGGAGGCGATTGGAGGCAGAGGAGATAACCTAAGGGCAATGTGTGGTGTAAATATTGTTCAGAAAATTCGGAGTGTGGAAATTAGGAGAAGGTGTGGAGTTAATAAACGTAATATTCAGAGGGCTGAAGAAGGGTTGTTGAGGTGGTTTGGTCATTTAGAGAGAATGGATCAAAGTAGAATGATATGGAGAGCGTATAAATCTGTAGGGGAAGAAAATCGGGGTAGGGGTCGTCCTCGAAAAGGTTGGAGGGAGGGAGGGGATAAAGGAGGTTTTGTGGGCGAGGGGCTTGGACTTCCAGCAAGTGTGCGTGAGCGTGTTAGATAGGAGTGAATGGAGACGAATGGTTTTTATGACCTGACGAGCTGTTGGAGTGTGAGCAGGGTAATATTTAGTGGAAGGATTCAGGAAAACCGGTTATAGAAGTACAATGCCTGCACTTTAAAGGAGGGGTTTGGGATATTGGCAGTTTGGAGGGATATGTTATATATCATTATATATGCTTCCAAAGTGTTGTATCTGGTCACCTCTGCAAAAACATTGATTATGTTTGAGTGAGATGAAAGTGTTGAACAATGATGAAAGTATTTTCTTTTTGGGGATATTCTTTCTTTCTGGGTCACCTTGCCTCGGTGGGAGACGGCCGTCTTGTTGAAATAAGTATATATATATATATATATATATATATATATATATATATATATATATATATATATATATATATATATTATTGTTCCCACGAACGAGTGGTATTGGCCAATAACAACACTGCGGCTAGACAAGGATTTAAACCCATGGTGCTTTGGCCTGCCTCATGGTGGGCGAAAACTCATGACGCCTTAATCCACGAGACCACACAATAGTTAAGAGTAGCGCACCAGCGTAACTGGATGTTATACTCGCTACCCAAGGACATACGGTGGTGTTGATGACTCAAGGGTGAATTCCTTCTAGTCCTTGTTTGGCGTACTAGTACAACGAGGAGTATTTTATATTATTGCCCACGAACGAGTGGATTAAGGCGTCATGAGTTTTCGCCCACAATGAGGCAGGCCAAATCAGCATGGGTTCGAGTCCTTAGCTAGTCACAGTGTTGTTATTGATATATATATATATATATATATATATATATATATATATATATATATATATATATATATATATATATATATATATATATATATATATGCGAAAAGTGGGTCATAATAAGCGTGTATGCGCCTGCAGAAGAAAGGAATGTAGAGGAGAGAGAGAGATTTTGGGAGATGTTAAGTGAATGTACAGGAACCTTTGAACCAAGTGAGAGAGTAATTGTGGTAAGGGATCTGAATGCTAAAGTAGGAGAAATTTTTAGAGAGGGTGTGGTAGGTAAGTTTGGGGTGCCAGGTGTAAATGATAATGGGAGCCCTTTGATTGAACTTTGTATTGAAAGGGGTTTATAGGTAATACATATTTTAAGAAAAAGAGGATAAATAAGTATAGAAGATATGATGTAGGGCGAAATGAGAGTAGTTTGTTGAATTATGTATTAGTAGATAAAAGACTGTTGAGTAGACTTCAGGTTGTACATGTTTATAGAGGGGCCACAGATATATCCTATCAATTTTTAGTTGTAGCTACACTGAGAGCAAAAGGTAGATGGGATACAAGGAGAATAGAAGCATCAGGGAAGAGAGAGGTGAAGGTTTATAAACTAAAAGAGGAGGCAGTTAGGGTAAGACATAAACAGCTATTGGAGGATAGATGGGCTAATGAGAGCATAGGCAATGGGGTCGAAGAGGTATGGGGTAGGTTTAAAAATGTAGTCTTAGAGTGTTCAGCAGAAGTTTGTGGTTACAGGAAAGTGGGTGCGGGAGGGAAGAGGAGCGATTGGTGGAATGATGATGTAAAGAGAGTAGTAAGGGAAAAAAAAGTTAGCATATGAGAAGTTTTTACAAAGTAGAAGTGATGCAAGGAGAGAAGAGTATATGGAGAAAAAGAGAGAGGTTAAGAGAGTGGTGAAGCAGTGTAAAAAGAGAGCAAATTATAGAGTGGGTGAGATGTTATCAACAAATTTTGTTGAAAATAAGAAAAAGTTTTGGAGTGAGATTAACAAGTTGAGGAAGTCTAGAGAACAAATGGATTTGTCAGTTAAAAATAGGAGAGGATATTTTGAGGAATTGTTAAATGTTGATGAAGATAGGGAAGCTGTAATTTCATGTATAGGGCAAGGAGGAATAACGTCTTGTAGGAGTGAGGAAGAGCCAGTTGTGAGTGTGGGGAAAGTTCGTGAGGCAGTAGGTAAAATGAAAGGGGGTAAAGCACCTGGGATTGATGGGATAAAGATAGAAATGTTAAAAGCAGGTGAGGATATAGTTTTGGAGTGGTTGGTGCTATTATTTAATGTATGGAAGAGGGTAAGGTACCTAGGGATTGGCAGAGAGCATACATAGTTCCTTTGTATAAAGGCAAAGGGGACAAAAGAGAGTGCAAAAATTATAGGGGGATAAGTCTGTTGAGTATACCTGGTAAAGTGTATGGTAGAGTTATTATTGAAAGAATTAAGTAGGAGAGAGAATAAGATAGCAGATGAGCAAGGAGGCTTTAGGAAAGGTAGGGGGTGTGTGGACCAGGTTTTACTGTGAAACATATAAGTGAACAGTATCTAGATAAGGCTAAAGAGTTTTTTTGTGGTATTTATGGATTTGGAAAAGGCGTATGACAGGGTGGATAGGGGGGCAATGTGGCCTATGTTGCAGGTGTATGGTGTAGGAGGTAGGTTACTGAAAGCAGTGAAGAGTTTTTACGAGGATAGTGAGGCTCAAGTTAGAGTATGTTGGAAAGAGGGAGATTATTTCCCAGTAAAAGTAGGCCTTAGATAAGGATGTTTGATGCCACCGTGGTTGTTTAATATATTTATAGATGGGGTTGTAAGAGAAGTAAATGCGAGGGTCTTGGCAAGTGGCGTGGAGTTAAAAAATAATCACACATAAAGTGGGAGTTGTCACAGTTGCTCTTTGCTGATGACACTGTGCTCTTGGGAGATTCTGAAGAGAAGTTGCAGAGGTTGGTGGATGAATTTGGTAGGGTATGTAAAAGAAGAAAATTAAAAGTGAATACAGGAAAGAGTAAGGTTATGAGGATAACAATAAGATTAGGTGATGAAAGATTGGATATCAGATAGGAGGGAGAGAGTATGGAGGAGGTGAATGTATTCAGATATTT
This sequence comes from Cherax quadricarinatus, assembly GCF_038502225.1. NCBI lineage: Eukaryota > Metazoa > Arthropoda > Malacostraca > Decapoda > Parastacidae > Cherax > Cherax quadricarinatus. The sequence goes on from NC_091298.1 coordinate 37,886,260, forward strand.
GGGAGTGGACGTGTCAGCGGATGGGTCTATGAAAGATGAGGTGAATCGTAGAATTGATGAGGGGAAAAGGGTGAGCGGTGCACTTAGGAGTCTGTGGAGACAAAGAACTTTGTCCTTGGAGCAAAGAGGGGAATGTAGGAGAGTATAGTTTTACCAACGCTCTTATATGGGTGTGAAGCATGGGTGATGAATGTTGCAGCGAGGAGAAGGCTGGAGGCAGTGGAGATGTCATGTCTGAGGGCAATGTGTGGTGTGAACATAATGCAGAGAATTCGTAGTTTGGAAGTTAGGAGGAGGTGCGGGATTGCCAAAACTTTTGTCCAGAGGGCTGATTAAGGGTTGTTGAGGTGGTTCGGACATGTAGAGAGAATGGAGCGAAACAGAATGACTTCAAGAGTGTATCAGTCTGGAGTGGAAGGAAGGCGAGGTAGGGGTCGGCCTAGGAAAGCTTGGAGGGAGGAGGTAAAGGAGGTTTCGTGTGTGAGGGGCTTGGACTTTCAGCGGGCACGCGTGAGCGTGTTTGATAGGAGTAATTGGAGACAAATGGTTTTTAATACTTGACGTGCTGTTGGAGTGTGAGCAAAGTAACATTTATGAAGGGATTCAGGGAAACCGGCAGGCCGGACTTGAGTCCTGGAGATGGGAAGTACATTGCGCTCTGAAGGAGGGGTGTTAATGTTGCAGTTTAAAAACTGTAGTGTAAAGCACCCTTCTGGCAAGACAGTGATTGAGTGAATGATATGTATATATATATATATATATATATATATATATATATATATATATATATATATATATATAATTCTTTTTACCAATAGGTACAAAAGGTTTAAGAGATACATTGATGATATATAGATGGCATATACAGTACATGAGATGTGAGAGATACTTGTCTAGTATATATTGTTACGTGTTTGTTACTGATTATAATGCGAAAATCTCATCCAGCTCTTCAGAACTGGGGCGCATGCCCAAAATACAGCAGGCATTACCCCTCTGAATAGCAGCACACATACACACAAAAGTCGCGAACGAGCGATAAAAGATGTAAATAACGACAAGGGGTTAAGACTGATAACTCAAGGACTTTTATATTGCAATCACCCCATTTTCAGGATCTCGAAATGTTGCTGAAGTACCGTATTAAATCCAGGTAGATTTCTCCGTGCCTCTGACAACTTCCAAGCTCTGGTGTTTTTCTGTTATACTTTTGCTCATACATCGGCCATGATTGCCTTGTAATCCTTGTTTCATTACCTTATCTTTCATGCTCTTCAAACTGTATTAAACAAGCAATAACAATTCTAGTCGTGCTTCAGACACGTCCGTGCGGCTGCTATTATGTTATGGGAATTTTCCATTTTAGTTACTACAGTTCATATATACGCACAATTGATTTGTAATCGTTTCATCAGTTAAAAGTATTGGATGGTACAAAGTTTCCAGTTTTCAATTCACATAAAATCATATATTTTTCATTCGTTCTCAAACTCTAGTGGATGTTGGATTAAATGTACTGAGAAGACAACAGAAATGAGAGCTTTTATATTCAGTGAGACTATAATTATCATGGTAAACTCAGGTAAGATAGTGATGCCTGCACTATTAAAGAAACATAGCACAACATGACTGCTGTTTATGCCTTCCCTAAATACATGTTCTCTTCATAACACAGAAATAGTCACTGAATAATTTGCAAGTTTCCTGACTAAGTTTTTTCTCCTCTAGAAGAACCTTTAACTGTGCTGACTAAGGGTTGCACACAGCTCAAGTGAGATGCACCCCACCCCTCGCATACATGTCAGAAATGTGATTACCTTCCTGCCACCCTCTCTCAGCCATCTCTTCAACCCTTTTGCAGCGTGAATATGTTGAGGGGCGCCTCTCAACCCCTACTGATATTCGAAGGGGAAAACGTTTTCTTATTTTATATCAATGTTAACGATTAGCTATTCCCAGCAGCTGATATTCATTATATACCATTTAATGAAACGGTTTTCACCGAGTATCAGTGTTCAGTTGATTCACTTTCACGTGTGTTTTCTCTTCCGTTTCCTTTCTTTCCTATTTCTTTTCTCAAAAAAATAGTTAATTATTTATACATCTGGTTATAATTATTTATTTTAATGCACTGGAATATTTCTGTTATTGACTGGCATTTTTTCTTAGTCGTGATGCCAAGCTTCTGCATGTCCCTGTTGAGCAAATTCAAATTTAAATGTATGTAAGAGTGTTCTACATTATTACTGCATTCCATGCTGTTTTCTTCTATCTCTTGTAGATACATCTCTTGCATTTGACTCTACCTTCTAAAATCAGTCACTGGGCCATTCTAACTTACTTTATCAAGTTTATGTCATCTAGGTCACTTATTCATGAACGTTTTTTATTTACACAGATCAGTTTTACCGGCTAAGAGCTGTTGTCTTGCCTCAGTTTATTTCAAAACCCAGCAGTATCTGAGGAATACTACCACCCATCAGGATGCGTTTCTTTGGATTTTTTTTATTCTGCTTTCTCTATGCTCCCTTTTTTCTAGTGCACAGCATTACAAACATGTTGCCGTTGTCTGCCCTTATTTGGTAAATACACCTGAAACAAATGTACTCCGAGATCATGTCTCCCTCGTCCCTTCTTTGTCCAGTACCAAGATCTTTTAACCAATCTTCCCAATTCTTATCTTTTAGCTGCTAGTGTCTCACCCCAAACAGAACTGTTGCTCCGAACAGAATCACCATTTTTTCCCAACAATTTACTGTTATAATTCATCTATCATATTTTCTTACGCATTTATCTTTTGAAGCGGCTTCAGGTACATGATATCTTAGCTTCTTTTATTCTACTCTTATTAGAATGTAAATATGCCTAATAACATTACTATGGATTTCTTGAGCGACTCACGAAATCGTAATTACACGATTGCAAACAAACCATACCACGGGCGGGGATAGAACTCGCGATCAGAGTCTCAAAACTCCAGACCGATGCGTTAGCCACTGGACCAGCTAACCACAATAAGATTCGTCCAACTAGGTATATTTCTACACCACAGGAAGGTTAGCATAGGCACCACTGTGACCACAGTTGGTCATAGTGGTGCCTATGCTGGTTGCCAAAGATTGCATACCTCACTCAAGGAAAAAGAACTTGGGGTGAGTATAATACTGAGCACATCTCATGAGGCGCACATCAGTCAGATAACTGCTGCAGCATACCGGTGCCTGGCAAACCTAAGGATAGCGTTCCGATACCTCAGTAAGGAATCGTTCAAGACTCTGTATACCATATACGTCAGGCCCATACTGGAGTATGTAGCACCAGTTTGGAATCCACACCTGGTCAAGCACGTCAAGAAATTAGAGAAAGTGCAAAGGTTTGCAACGAGACTAGTCCCAGAGCTAAGGGATTATCCTACGATGAAAGGTTAAAGGAAATTGGCCTGATGACACTGGAGGACATGAGGGGAAGGGGAGACATGATAACGATATATAAAATACTGCGTGGAATAGACGAGATGGAAACAGACAGGATGTTCCAGAGATGGGACACAGAAAGAAGGGGTCACAATTGGAAGTTGAAGACTCAAAGGGATGTCAAAGGGATGTTAGGAAGCATTTCTTCAGTCATAGAGTTGTCTGGAAGTGGAATAGTTTGGGAAGCGATGTAGTGGAGGCAGGATCCATTCATAGCTTTAAGCAGAGGTATGATAAAGCTCATTGTGCAGGGAGAGTGACCTAGTAGCGGCCAGTGAAGAGGCGGGCCAGGAGCTATGAATCGACCCCTGCAACCATAACTAGGTAAGTACATGCACACACACACACACACTCAAAGGGATCTGGACAGGCTGCAGACCTGGTCCAGTAATTGGCTACTGGAGATCAATCCCACCAAGTGCAAAGTCATGAAGATTGGGGAAGGGCAAAGAAGACCGCAGACGGAGTACAGTCTAGGGGGCCAGAGACTACAAACCTCACTCAAGGAAAAAGATCTTGGGGTGAGTATAACACCAGGCACATCTCCTGAAGCGCACATCAACCGAATAACTGCTGCAGCATATGGGCGCCTAGCTAACCTCAGAACGGCATTCCGACATCTTAATAAGGAATCGTTCAGGACCCTGTACACCGTGTACGTTAGGCCCATATTGGAGTATGCGGCACCAGTTTGGAACCCACACCTAGCCAAGCACGTAAAGAAACTAGAGAAAGTGCAAAGGTTTGCAACAAGACTAGTCCCAGAGCTAAAAGGTATGTCCTACGAGGAGAGGTTAAGGGAAATCAACCTGACGACACTGGAGGACAGGAGAGATAGGGGGGACATGATAACGACATGCAAAATACTGAGAGGAATTGACAAGGTGGACAAAGACAGGATGTTCCAGAGATGGGACACAGTAACAAGGGGACACAGTTGGAAGTTGAAGACACAGATGAATCACAGGGATGTTAGGAAGTATTTCTTCAGCCACAGAGTAGTCAGTAAGTGGAATAGTTTGGGAAGCGATGTAGTGGAGGCAGGATCCATACATAGCTTTAAGCAGAGGTATGATAAAGCTCACGGTTCAGGGAGAGTGACCTAGTAGCGATCAGTGAAGAGGCGGGGCCAGGAGCTCGGACTCGACCCCTGCAACCTCAACTAGGTGAGTACTCATACACCGACATGTCAGTAAGAAATCGCTCAGGATCTTGTACACTTTCTACGTCTTGTCTATATTGGAGTACGCAGCTCTAGTGTGGCTTATTATTATTATTATTATTATTATTATTATTATTATTATTATTATTATTATAATTATTATTATTATTATAATCAAGGGGAAGCGCTAAACCCGTAGGATTATACAGCGTCCGAGGGGGATGTGGAAGGTATTCAGGTTTAATTCGGGGAACTGGAGCACAGATGCAATTCCCTAGATCAAGAGCCCCTCACCAGCATCAAGGAACCTTCCTTGAGGGGCTCCAGTGTGGAACCCACACCTAGCCAAGAACGTCAGGAAATTAGATATATGCAAAGGTTTGCGACGAGGTTAGTCCCGGAGCTAAGGGATATGTCCTACAAGGAGAGGGTAAGGGAAATCGACCTGCCGACAGTTTGGGGCAAGAAGGGTAGGGGGATATGATAACGACATATAAAATACTAAGAAGAATCGCCAAGGCGAACAGATGTAAGATGTTCCAAAGATGGGACAAAGCAACAAGGGGTCACAATTGGATGTTGAAGAATGAGGTGAGTCACAGGGATGTTAGGAAGTATTTATTCAGTCGTAGAGTTGTCAGGAAGTGGTATGACAAATCTCATGGAACAGGGAGAGTGACCTAGTAGCGACCAGTGAAGAGGCAGGGTCAGGAACTGAAACTCGACCCCATGTAACTACTATTAGGTGAGTACACACACACATCGATAAGTTCCTTTGACATCCAGTAACTACTACTACTATTACGACTACTACTACGCACACACACATACACACACACACACACACACACACACACACACACACACATACACATACACACACACACACAAACACACACACAAACACACACACACACACAAACACACACACAAACACACACACACATACACACATACACACACACACACATACACACACACACACACAAACACACATACACACACACACACACACACACACACACACACACACACACACACACACACACACACACACACACACACACACACACACACACACAGAAGCTCCATACATAGCTTTAAGAACCGGAACAGTATGACACACGAGTCTAGGACAGAGTGATTCTTGAAAGGCAAATTGAAAAGTGGGGCCAAGCGCTGGAACTCGACCCCTGCAGTTACATATGTGTGAATAGATACAAAAGTGAAATAGGCTCCTGGCTCTTATTTAGAGGTAGTCCTACTAACTCATGAGTGCAAAAAAATAATAATTCTGAGAATTAGGAAATCTGTGGGACAGAGAGAAGTACAGGAGGTGAGTTGATATCTAGATATGATTATAAATGGCCTTAAGAGCAAATTCGATGAGAAACTGAAATGAAAATAGGATTCCCCTCAGGAGGAAACTTAAGGAATGTATAATATAACAAGGGAGGGGCTTGGGGAAAACCTGAAAAACATTATTATGACTGAATATAGTACTAAGTTGGTTCATAGGATGAGAATACATCAAGCAGATGAAAAATTTTCAGGGAATTGGGAGGTATTCCGCGACATACAGAATCCAATAAAGGTAACCTTCTTGACACTCACCTGGCTCCTCTCCATGTATTGATACACACACCAGCCTCAGCCCTACCTACCCCACTCCTTCCAGATGCTCAAGAAACAGAAAGTTAGGGCCATTACAACCAGACCATGGTAAAGGAGAGAAAGTTCCGTATTGTTCTCAGATGTAGACGGATAATCAAACAAAAATGGAGAGATTGTAGAATGGATAACCGAGGTAGCCCCAAGGCAACATAGCTATCATAGAGATGAAACTACTGGAAATAACAACTGATATCATATTCCCAGTTGGATGCTAGGTAAGGAGGAAAGACAGAGGAAACAGTGGAGGGGAAAGAATGAGTTTACTAGTTAGAGATTAATGAAGTTATGAAAAGGTCACATAAAAAATGAGCTAACTGATTACATAGTTGGGTGCAGTCAATGCTGAGGGACCCCGAGTAATTGTAGTGATTTCGAGCCCACCACCAAGCACTAAGAGATCAAGAAGAGAGTGACATGGCAATGATTGACACCTTGGAAAAGAAGCGAGGAGTACTCATAGATCTCAAGTAAAGCTATTAATCATTGGTGATTACAACCACGAAGAAACTGATTTGGAGAACTGGAATCCACATGGGGTATCCGAGTTACGGAGAGCTAGGATGATGGAGGCAGTTAGGGAAAACTTATAATATATATATCAGCATGTTAAGGACACAACATGAGAGAAAAGGAGAACCCAAAAACATTGGATCTTGTATTTGCCACAAGTGCCAGTGTGCTAGTGACCACATGGTTCCGAACTTCGTATTTCTTGTGGAACTAAATACTGAAGATCGTGAGACATCAGACATCAGAAGAGGGAACATTGATGGAATGAGAGGATTCCTAAATGCCGTGCAGTGGGAATAGGAGCTGAAAGGAAAGTCACTGAATGAGATGATGGAGTACTAGCCCAGAAGTACTGGGAGTCTTGGAAGAAATTCATACCCAGAAGGGTGAGAAATACATAAACAGAGCCTTTGGATGAAAAGAAGATGGAGATAACAAATCCGAAGAGAAAAAGAGCTTTAAAAAATTATAAAAAGCGAAGGATAATCGAAAGCAGAGAAGTGAGCAGAAGCGCCAGGAAAAGAATATGCATGGGTTTGGAGATAGGGAAAGCAGCAGTTTGAGAATGACATAACAGCAACCAAGACAGATACATCAGAAGAGAGATGACAGTAAAACATCATGTAATTCGATACAAGTAGGAAAAAGGAAAGCTCTCTTTCAAAGACAAATAAGGTGCTCAACAAACGATTTAAAGATTTCTTTGTGGAAAGAGGCAAATAAAGTCCCTATTCACACAAGTGAACAGGCTGGAAATCAGCAATTACAGACCGGTTTCTCTCCTGCCAATCACTGGCAAAATTCTTGAGACAAGAATCTCACGGCAGATAATAGAGATTTTTGACTACCACTCGGTTCATTGTGACCGTCAATATGGCTTCAGAAAAGGTCACTCTGCTGCTGATCTCCTAATAAACTTCTTCACTAGGTGGCCGCAGTCAATGGATGAATCCAATACCGGATGTGTAGCAGCAGTTGACATTGCTGGTGCTTTCAACTGAATATGGCACCAGTGAAAGTCGCCGGCTCTGCACTATGCCTTTTCAGTGATTACCTTCAAGGTAGATATCTAAGATTAGTCCTCAACAGAACAGAGTCAACAAGACATTATTGGTGCAAGTGTTCCTTAAGGAAATGTGCATCGGTCATTGTTATGGAATATCTACCTGAATGCCCTTCTTTAATTCACACCAGAATCCCGTGCATAAATAGACGACTATACCCTGACATTTACTTATCCAAGAGAGAAAATGCTAACTGTTCCAACTTACATTTATTACCAGCTTACAGTTGGTAAACGATGAAAGGTCACATTTGCTACTGAGAAAACACAAATGATGGTCTCAAGGCACTATGCTAGTAATATTGCAGCAGTGGTAAGAATGAATGGGAGATTGTTGGTACCTGCGGAGGAAGTTGATATACTCGGGGTGAAATTTGAACCCAAACAGACAATGAAGAACCACCTTGTAAATCTTGCAAACAAAGCGGCCAGGAAACTTACAGTGCTTAGAAGTATATCGCATCTGCTCGACAGTAGAGGTTATAAGATTCTGCAGGAGGCACAAGTGCGCTCACATTTTGGGTATGCTGCACTTTCTTGGACTGCCTAACCACCATCTCATATGCGAATTCTTTATAGAATAGAGAACAGAGCAAGACGGCTCATCTCTCACCTTGACCCAGCCTGGATAGATCTGTCATTTCAGCAGAGCCTTCAACACAGGACAGATGAGGGTGGCCTTACTGTTATGTACAAGGCCAACAAATATTATCATCCTACAACACTGGACTCCACTCCGAGGACAGAGAGATGTGCGCTTATACACAAAACGGGCAGAAAACAGCAACTACATTCTGACTGTGCCTATCTCCAGAAAATCACTTCGTCTGAGGTTTATTCCTAGAATGACTCGTGATTGGAATATGTTCATACAGCATAATGACATCAGCGAAATCAAGCCCGTTGACTAAATGAAATCGCTGGCCAAAAAATGGCTCCATCTTCATTATGTTCCCTATTTGTATATCTTTTGAGATTAAGGATTTCGAATGAGCTGATGTAGCACTTAGCGCGTAAATAAAGTTAAGAACCCTAAATCTAACCTTGCAAAACCCTATGTAAAAAAAGGATTCTCCTTATCAGGAATGAGACAGGAGAGGGATTGGTAGCTTGCTTTTTCTTAGACCGCGAGTGTGCATTTGATATTGTACCTCAAAAGAGACTAGGGCAAAAATTTAAGATGAAGACAGGAATAACGGAATGTTGTTCTCCTTTGGATCAAAGAGTACCTTAATGAAAGGCAACAGAGTTATTGACTGAAATGAGATGTCAAAATGGGGGAATAATGTAAAGCTGGTTTCTGCTATTATATATGTGATTAACACACAAGATGGAATTGAAGCAGATATAGCTGTTTTTTTTATGTAAAACTTATAAGGAGAATAAATTTCAATAAGGATAAGAAACGGTTATAAATAAATATGGACAAACCGCAAGAGTGGTCAGATAAGTGAATAATTGAAATCACTCCCAACAAATGTACTGTAATGAATACTGAAGAAGAGGCAAGAAGACCAGACACAGAGTTCAGAGTTATGGGACAGACTGCAGACCTCACTCAGAAAGATCTTGGAGTGAGCATAGAACCGAGCTTATTGCTGAAAGTGCACATCAACTAAATAACATTTGCAGACAATGCAAATTCATTTAGGGTCCTCTGTAAAACATATCTCAGGCCCATCTTGGAGTACATGGCATTGCCTAATTCTGCACAGAAAGTCCAGAGTTAGGAAACGAAACTGGTCCCAGAGTTAAGGGTTCCAAGCTATGAGGAGAGGCTAAAGAAACTAACTGATCCCGGTGACATTAGAGGAAAGCTGAACAAGGGGAGACATGATAGTAACATGGAAAATAATTGGGGAATTGATATGGTAGACACAGACTGACTGAGCGGCACGAAAAAGGTATGTGGGAGCATAGTTGAAATTTGAAGCCTCGGATGATTCAGGAGAATGTTATGAATTACTTTTCCAGCTATTGGGTGGTCAGGAAGTGGAATGATTTTGACAAAAATGTGATAGAGGCAGGACCCATGCATAGTTTCAAGATCAGGTATGATAAGGGCAACAAGGCTTGGGTGATGGCATCTGAGAAACGGCACGGCTATATACATGTACGTACATATAGGTAAGTATAGTACACACAGTCACATGTGATTCATCAACTCCTTCATTCCGTTTTCTGATGTCCTTAGAATGATATTATTTCCTGGATCCCACAGAGCAGTTCATGTGATCGAGATTATTCAACAAGCAATGCGTTAATTCAATATACCAGATTCCAAAATTCATTTGAAAGCCTGGAATAATGGTGCCAATATTATCTAACGAATTGAAGGGACAAGAAGCAACAGTTTATAATGTTTTCTACCTACATATTTTGGGTTTTCGCTGATTGCATTCTGGGGTAGAGAGTAATAAAAGATATTGCGAGGCACTTCTGTCACTCTCTTGACTGCGGTAAACTAGAGGCTCTTCAAGAACAAAATGAACTACCGAAGCACAAGCTCATTCACAATGTGCGTACTGTTAAGAAAATATTTAGGACCTAAGGAGGGTTAAAAGCATATATAAAATAAAAGAAAAATTTATTATCATTAAAGACAGGCAAAAAAAGTGTTGAATACTTAGGTCCGTAGTCTACGTCTCGCCAGCATGATGTCACGCTTTGACTTATCTTCCTAAAAGTGGCCACAAATTAATAACATCCATAAAATTATGGCACATTTTTCCAAAATGCCTTAGTATAGCACAATGCAAAAACCTGCATAATACCCCCACCCCCAGACCACAGGTCTCACTCAGCTAGCTGTATCCAATCGGTCTGGGACAACAGGAACAAACATCATAAAAACAAGAAAATTACATCATTACAACCTTCGTCCATTTATTATTGCTTTGATCTTTTACAATTTGCACTAAAACTCCTTATCCATATTTACAAACATTCAGTATTACCACAATGAGCACTACTAACCTGCAGACGTGTGAAACTCGTTTAATATAAAAGAGTTGAAATTTTACACTAAATGAGCCGACAGTCAGCTTTATAGGTGTGAAAAATAATGTATTTTCCGAAAAATCGAGCGTATGTTTTATGAAAATTAGAGTAATACATTGTATTTAATAAAAATTAATTTGTAAATTAAAAAGATAATCGAGAGGGAAGCTCTGCACCTGCGCTGAGGAGCAGGGGAGGGGGGGAGATGCCATTGTTTTTTAATGTGGTACAGGCACGCTAATGTAATGTGTATAATTTTCCTTGCTCTAGGGGTTATATTGGGCTTAAAACCTCTCAAATAGGAGCCGAAATTGTTGGATGTGCAGTCATGCATAACGAGAGCATCAAGCAGATGGACAGTACACCTCCAGGAACCTCAGATAAGCTGTCTCTGTTTATGTTTAGAATTCTGGCCAGTAATTTCTTCATAAGTTTAGACAGGGGGGTTTCTGTACATGACACACAGTAATCTGCAGACTAATTGGTGAGTGTTATGATAATAAATTCTCCTTCTGTTATATGAATGTGTATATGTAATCATTTATTAATTTTAATATGCAGTCAACATGTTTGTATTAAATTTTACCATAAATCCTGGTAATGTATATTTCAATTACAATTAATATAGGTCAAGAGCAACTTGTGGATATGTTTGATGACAGGTCCGT